>NW_011494936.1:2574386-2593839 GCF_000754665.1 Bison bison bison | reverse complement strand
ACAATAACCCTGTGTACGAGACAGCAAAAGAGACACTGATGTATAGAACAGTCTTATGGACTCTGTGGGAGAGGGAGAGGGTGGGAAGATTTGGGAGAATGGCATTGAAACATGAAAAATATGTATGAAATGAGATGCCAGTCCAGGTTCGATGCACGATACTGGATGCTTGGGGCTAGTGCACTGGGACGACCCAGAGGGATGGTATGGGGAGGGAGGACGGAGGAGGGTTCAGGATGGGGAACACATGTATACCTGTGGTGGATTCATTTTGATATTTGGCAAAACTAATACAATTATGTAAAGTTTAAAAATAAAATTTTTAAAAAAAGTAATTTTCTTATTCTATCATTGTCTTTTCTTTTTAATGCAAAAGTTCATATTTGAGAGCTGTTTTCTATAGGAATGCCACATACAAAGTGTTTACCAACTCAGTTTTATATTTTTCTCTTCAAGGACCAGTTTTTCTATCACTTTCTACACCTTTTCTTGACTCAGGATTCCTGACTGTGATGGTAGTCTGAATCCACAACACTTGGTGGTCTGATTTCTAAAAGTTGGATGGACCGCTTCCTTGCTCTGCCTCCTAGCTCATGGCCAGAAGTGTCCTAGCTGTCATTTCCTAAACTAGAAGAGCCTTTAAACATTGAGCTTTAAAGCGGGGAACTCAGGTACCCACAGGCATGGACTTGTGATCTACTCAACCCCAGCCTCCATCATGGCATCTGATATCTTCAGCTTTTGTGCCTGATTTGAAGATAGTATCCATTATGCCTCATCCAGGAATTCTGTATCTGGTGTGTCTTTACATGTTAATAAATTCACATTCATGACTTGTGCTGTGTATAACTCCCACCCATAACTTTTTACTCAAGGGTTTTCTTTTTTGAAGATTCAGATCAGCTGGACTAATTTTGTGGTGGTGGTGTTCAGTCACTCAGTCGTGTCCGACCCGTTGCAACCGCCTCCCAGCCCGTCGCCAACTCCCAGAGTTTACTCAAACTCATATCCATTGAATCAATGATGTCATCCAACCAATTCATCCTCTGTTGTCTCCCTTCCCCGCCTTCACTCTTTCCCAGCATCAGGGTCTTTTTCCAATGAGTCAGTTCTTCGCATCAGGTGGCCAAAGTATTGGAGCTTCAGCATCAGTCCTTCCAATGAATATTCAGGATTGATTTCCTTTAGGATGGACTGGTTGGATCTCCTTGCAGTCCAAGGGACTCTCAAGACTCTTCTCCAACACCACAGTTCAAAAGCATCAACTTTTCAGCACTCAGCCTTCTTTATGGTCCAACTCGCACATCCATACATGACTACTGCAAAAAACCATAGCTTTGACTAGACCTTTGCTAGCAAAGTAATGTCTCTGCTTTAATACGTTGTCTAGGTTTGTTGTAGCTTTTCTTCCAAGGAGCAAGTGTCTTTTAATTTCATGATTTTGTGTATGTGGTACAAATGGGTTTGCCATGTTTTCAAGGTTTCTGTGTGTCTTTCTTTGGATGTTGTAAGACATATTTAAGATAAGCTGGTGGATAGTGTTTCTTGTTCTTTAATTGGAAATTATGCATCCTTAGTGGGCAGCAAACTTCTTCACCAATTGGTGAAGATTTTAAATGATATTTTAAATGATACTAAGAAAGATATTAAGAAATTTCAGAAACTTGATTCATTCGTCCTGGCCAACCATTGACCAAAATTTGCCTGATGGTCACAAGTGTGAGAACGGGTAACATCAGCACAAATCTATATTCATTCCCCCAAAAAACCCCTTAATTATGGGTAAATAACATTGTTTGCAGAAAAGAAAGCCTTAATATTTAGAACATGGAAATATGGGTATGAAGATCATTCTGTTTAAAGTGAATTATGGACTGACCCTTCAGGCTATTCAAAGATATATCTGTCTCATTAGATCTTTTTTACCTGTTTGTTCCTCTTCAGTGCCCATCGATGGAGGCTTGAGAAGCTAACCCCTTAAAACCAGCATTCTGGTTGATTCCGCAGGAGATGGGAAGATGGAAGGAAGAAGTGACGGGGTCCCTTAAACACTCATTATCTCACTATTACCACATTACCACCTCTTATGTCCACTCTCACTGAGCTGTATTTTTCCCCAGGTTCCTTTCTGCTCTGAGGGCGGTTTTGGGTTCAGGTAGTTGCTAGTCTATGGGGGTCTCCCTATTTCTTGGTATTGCCCTTAAGCCTGCCCTTAACTTCCATTACAAAGAAAATCCCCTCACTTCTCTTCAGAATCCCAAGAGCCTGTACCTTTTACTTGAGGGCCTAAACTGTGGACTATATGACTGCGGTCCTACATCTTCACATAAAAGTCCTCCTTCCTAATCAGTTCTGTTTTTGGCCAAGAATTCACTGCATTTTGAACAGAGATCACTAGGAATGTAAAAAAAAAATATGGACACATTTTCTACCTTTACATATACACAATGGAGTATTACTCAGCCATTAAAAAGAATACACTTGAATAAGTTCTAATGAGGTGGATGAAACTGGAGCCTATTATACAGAGTGAAGTAAGCCAGAAAGAAAAACACCAATACAGTATACTAATGCATATATTTGGAATTTAGAAAGATGGTAACAATAACCCTGTATATGAGACAGCAAAAGAGACACTGATGTATAGAACAGTCTTTTGGACTCTGTGGGAGAGGGAGAGGGTGGGATGATTTGGGAGAATGGCACTGAAACATGTATAATATCGTATATGAAACGAGTCGCCAGTCCAGGTTTGATGCACGATACTGGATGCTTGGGGCTGGTGCACTGGGATGACCCAGAGGGATGGTATGGGGAGGGAGGAGGGAGGGGGGTTCAGGATGGGGAACACGTGTATACCCGTGGCGGATGCATGTTGATGTATGACAAAACCAATACAATATTGTAAAGTTAAAAAATATGTATTGTTGCATTTTTTTTTTTTTTACTTTTTAAATTCAACTTGTCTTTAGTGAGAAAAATGTGTCTTCAGACCAATTAACCTGTATATATTTGTGTATTTTTCATTAATAGCAGTCTAGGCTTGCACTGCAGCTAGAAGGAAGTCACTGTTAATGAGTAAATTATGTCAGTCATCCTAAATATTCTCAAATGCCAGTGATTCCCTGTGGTCAGAGTAACTCCTTTCTGCTTCATCATTAGAAGTTCCTACAAGAAGTGTAATTTAAACACTGACACAAAATAGAAACATGGACCTACAAAAAAGGAGCTGAGTCTGATAATTAAGAACCAAGGCACAAATGCCACACTCTTAAGTGATTGTGTTTCTAGACAGTTTTGTCCAAACTGATGTCTGTCTGCAGTGAAATATTTCAAATTCTCCAAGGAAGCTCTCTACTTTATCTATCACTTCATTGTTATTTAATGAGTGCCTATTACCTAGCAGTGAGTGAGTTACTATAGGCAGTTCAAAAAAGGAGAAAATAAGGTCCTACTTTTCTGGGAAGCCTTGTGAAGGGGTATAATTGCAAAGACATACCCAGGAAAAAAATGAATCAACAGCATAAATCTATACACAAGGAAGTGGCAGTAAGACCAGTTTAAGGACATCTTTCACCTCAGAAAAGATGGTCTGTGAGGCACTCAGTAAAGTGGCTTGAAATGTCTCCTCCAAAACAGACATGGTTATTTCAGTACTCACTGGCACCGATGTGGCAATTCTCTGGCATTTGTGTGTGTGTGCGTGCGTGTTCACATAAGGAGCTGGTAAAGCCACATAGCAAGGTACACGAATTACAAAGGAACACAAGGCCTGGGGAAAATACCAGTGGGTAAAAGCAGAGGCAGCTGGGCATACCTCTGCAGGTTACAGTGAAATGCCAGGCTGCAGTGGGGTCTCATTTAACTAGCTCATAAAAGGGTTGAATAGCCTGAGGTAAAGTGAAAATGGAAAGGGGTTCCTTGGGGTGAACTCCACATCTTCTAAAGACTAGCAAAAAAGGATTCAAAGAGACCACTTAGAAACGGTGTGTTTAGGGAACAGAACAGATGAGCATCCAGAGCTTGCCTGAAAAATAATCCAAGAGGCATATTTCTAGATGCAAGCATGGGTTGCAGCTAGAGAAATGATTGACAAAGGAGGTGAGGTGCAGGTTTCCAGGACCAGCAGGTGCTTGAGAGGCCACTTGGAGGTGGAGGTGCATGTGTCCTTGAGAAGGACAGTGAGAGACTCCTAGCTGGAGGGGACTCGGAGGGGTCTCCAAAGAACCTGCAAAATGAAAGTGCCTAACCAACAGAAGTGGTTTTAAATACATTCTGCAGTCCAGGGAAACCAGTTTCAGACTGGCAACAGTAAAGGAACACCTTTTCTGAGCTCTTACCACCCATCACACCCTCAGCTTCAGAGAAGATGGCTGAACAAACAAGGGAGGAAGAACTGGGAAAAGCCAAGAAGCTGGCCACACACCCTTTTCCTCCCCGCCAGGCTTTGAGGTTGCAGCAGGGAGAGGAGTGGGAAAACTACAGACTTGCTGAGAATTTACACTGGTTCTGTCTACCAACTGTTGCACTGGGATGAGCAGAGAGGTTTTGGGTCTGATTATTTAGCATAGGGCCTGTCCTAGATTTCACCCAGCATGCAGGGAAGAACTAGTTCCCTAAAACAGGTTAGAACAGGCTGGAGGGGCAGGGGAGTGGTGAGTGAGCAGAGGGAGAACTGCTTTCAGGCTTCATTCTGTCAATCATGTTATGTTCAGGGTGATGTTAGAAAGTCAAGGCTACAGTGATGATGGGCTGCCTGAGAAGGGCCAAGGCATAGTACTCTACCCTCCATGGGTGTTCAAGGCACAGCCCCAAATTCCACCTGGGGCAGTGCAGGGCTGAGAGCCCTGTCAGGCAAGACCTGCAAGGGTGCCACCTGCCAGGGGAAGTACTAAGTGGTTAAATGTCTGTGGAATGCTCACCTGTCTGGACCACTGCTGAGTAGAACCCAGATTAGGTCCCATGTTAAAGAAGGAAGGAGTTCAGCCTGGCTCCTGGAGTTCACCTTTCTCCACTCTCTCCACTACTCATGAGTGTGGTAATTAGTTGCAAGGAGTCAATGAGGCTATCTGACTCCACCTAGGCCAAAGATGCAAAGTGGGCTCATGGATGCCCAGTGAGCATGGTGCACCAGGAGACTGAGCGAGGGTGTGAGCCCAAGTTCCAACCGGATTGAGAGTGATATCCCTGTAGGGTCCTCTCCTTTCCCAGACCTAGCCAACCTGTCTACTACTTCTGAAAGTGGCTGGTTTTGATTGAGGATTCCTGGGTTCAGGATGCCAGCCATCTCTGGCTGAGATGCCAGAGATGCCGGCATCCTGAACCCAGGAATCCTCAATCAAAACCACAACAAAACCTGCTAGCAGGTTTCTGGACGGGTGTGTGGGTTTAACCAGATATAATGGTCTATGGCTAATTCCTTTGTAAATAAAATAACCACATCCACAATTTTAAAAAATATGTATTTTCATATATCAAATTTACTTCTAGTAAGGCACACATATATAAAATCCATTCTCAACACAAATTGTCAAAAGACATAAAATCTACCTTAAAGCCAAAATAGTATGGTTGGAATATTCTGACATGCTTACCTCACTTCTAGATTCAGTGGTTTTTTCTGCCTCCCAGGCAGGCTTATCTGCTACTTTATTTTCATCTTCATTCTTCTGCTGTAGTGATTTTTCCTTCTGGGTTGATGATCTTTGCTCATTTTCTTCATGCTGGGGACTGTGACTCACACCTCTTAATACCTCATTCTCCTATAAAAAGGACCGACCCCAAAATGTGCTAAGTACAAATCCACATTTCATCAAGTAAGTAAAATCTTTAAAACTGTTTTATACTTACTGCTCAGTGATCAGGAAAACCCACAAGTCGAAAGCTAGGACTGACATTTCATTATTTTGGTATCAAAGAAACATTTTAATTCTGAAACAAAGGTCACTTTTGTGTCCTGTCCTTTTCAAAAACTCACTGTGAGACAGGCTGTTCTGATCTGGATAATGTAAATTATTTGCATTTATAAACCCCCTGACTTCAGGGAGGGTAAAGAGAGTTGACTTCATTTTATACATTTCTGTACTGTTTGAATGTTTTACCATAAACATGTATTTTTTTTACAATCAGAAAAAATGTAAATAAATTTTTATTTTGAAAAAAATTTAATGTAAAAGCTTAAACTAACATCTCCATTGATATTTTCAACTATGCTTATTTATACAGATGAGTCCTTCACCTTTAACTTAGGAGACAGATAATTAAAAGGAGACAGATAATTAAAAGGCTAGAGAATTCTTCTGAACATTCAAACAGTTGCCATTTAGCATATAATATATATTCTGATACTTCCAATTATATTAAAAATTCTCTGTATACTGTTTCCCCACTAAGCTCAATCGTGTCCAACTCTGAGTTGTGTTCCACTCCATGAACTACCGCCTGAGGGAATGTCGCCTACCAGGCTCCAGCAAGAATACTAGAGTGGGTTGCCATTTCCTTCTCCAGGGCATCTTCCAGACCCAGGGATCGAACCTGGGTCTCCCGCACTGCAAGCGGACACTTTACCATCTGAGCCACAGGGAAGCCCAACATAACATCAAGGCCTCTTAAATTCTTTCCAAGGATCTGTTTTTAATTTCTCTCTTCCAGCAACAAAACATACTGGACTAACTCAAGGACAGCATTACTGCCCCCTACTCTAAACCACAGGAATGTTAATCTTTAAAAAGAAAATAAAAGTCAAAGAAATGTAAATACACAGATGCTAAAACAAGGAGAGAAATCAAAGCAAGAGCAAAAGGAAAAGGAGGCTAATGTGCTGATGGCCCACTTGGTTTTACTTGCTTCTCTGTTCTCTGTACCAAATTCTTGACACTGTAGATGTTGGTCTTCTTACCTCAATGATCTCTTGTTCACATCCTCCATCACAAGTAGCTCATGTGCTCGAAGACATTGCTTCTGCTACCCTATCCTCTTTTCTGTGTCAACAATACTTCCTTGTCTATTGGATAATTCCCATCAGCCTTCCAATACACAGTAACTAACACCTATATCCGTTGAATCATTGAAAAAGAGAGTTCCAGAAAAAAAATCTACTTCTGCTTTATTGACTGTGCCAAAGCCTTTCACTGCGTGGATCACAACAAACTTTGGAAAATTCTGAAAGAGATGGGAATACCAGACCACCTGAACTGCCTCTTGAGAAATCTGTATGCAGGTCAGGAAGCAACAGTTAGAATGGGACATGGAACAGCAGACTGGTTCCAAATAGGGAAAGGAGTACATCAAGGCTATATATTGTTACCCTGTTTATTTAACTTATATGCAGAGTACATCATGAGAAATGCTGGGCTGGAAAAAGCACAAGCTGGAATCAAGATTGCCGGGAGAAATATCAATAACCTCAGATACACAGATGACACCACCCTTATGGCAGAAAGTGAAAAAGAACTAAAGAGCCTCTTGATGAAAGTGAAAGAGGAGAGTGAAAAAGCTGGTTTAACACTCAACATTCAGAAAACTAAGATCATGGCATCTGGTCCCATAACTTCATGGGAAATAGATGGGGAAACAGTGTCAGACTTATTTTTTGGGGCTCCCAAATCACTGCAGATGGTGACTGCTGCCATAAATTAAAAGATGCATATTCCTTGGAAGGAAAGTTGTGCCCAACCTAGATAGCATATTAAAAAGCAGAGACATTGCTTTACCAACAAAGGTCCATCTAGTCAAAGCTATGGTTTTTCCAGTAGTCATGTATGGATGTGAGAGTTGGACTATGAGGAAGGCTGAGCGCCAAAGAATTGATGCTTTTGAACTGTGGTGTTGGAGAACACTTGAGAGTGAGAGTCCCTTGGACTCCAAGGAGATCCAACCAGTCCATCCTAAAGGAAATCAGTCCTGAATATTCATTGGAGGGACTGATGCTGAAGCTGAAACTCCAATACTTTGGTCACCTGATGTGAAGAACTGACTCATTTGAAAAGACCCTGATGCTGGGAAAGACTGAAGGCAGGAGGAGAAGGGGACAACAGAGGATAAGATGGTTGGATGGCATCACTGACTCAATGGACATGAGTTTGAGTAAACGCTGGGAGTTGGCGATGGGCTGGGAGGCCTGGTGTGCTGCAGTCCATGGGCTTGCAAAGAGTTGGACACGACTGAGCGACTGAATTGAACATGTTATTTTATTTGTTTATTGTCTAATCTGTCCCACTAGAATGCAAGTTTCCTGAGGGCAGGGACTCTGCTTGATTCCTGCTGTATACCCTCTGCCTACACCACAGCCTGGCACACAGCAGACCCTTAATAATAGTTGCTGAACAGATGAACTCCTAGATACAACATCCTAAGAGTTTGTATGCAATTTCTGATGAGTGAGATTCCATAGTCTTGCTCTTTTCTGCAACTGAAACTCTGATTCCCATCTAAATTCAGGGAAGAAGGGAAAAGATAAGACTCGTCATCACTCTTTTAACCTCAATCTTTTGCCAAGAGAAGGTTTCTTTTGTTAAGCCTTCAGTTCAGTTCAGTTGCTCAGTCGTGTCCGACTCTTTGTGACCCCATGAATCACAGCATGCCAGGCCTCCCTGTCCATCACCAACTCCCGGAGTTTACCCAAACCCACGTCCATTGAGTCGGTGATGCCATCCAGCCATCTCATCCTCTGTCATCCTCTTCTCCTCCTGCCCCCAATCCCTCCCAGCATCAGAGTCTTTTCTAATGAGTCAACTCTTCACATGAGGTGGCCAAAGTACTGGAGTTTCAGCTTTAGCATCAGTCCTTCCAAAGAACACCCAGGACTGATCTCCTTTAGAATGGACTGGTTGGATCTCCTTGCAGTCCAAGGGACTCTCAAGAGTCTTCTCCAACACCACAGTTCAAAAGCATCAATTCTTCGGTGCTCAGCTTTCTTCACAGTCCAACTCTCACATCCATACATGACTACTGGAAAAACCATAGCGTTGGCTAGACGGACCTTTGTTGGCAAAGTAATGTCTCTGCTTTTTAATATACTCTCTAGGTTGGTCATAACTTTAAGAGAATCTAATTCAAAATTCTAAATTCCTGAGGCAGTTAACTTTGTTTACAAATAAATTTGCTGCTGGTGGGCATAGAAGCTTCTAACCTCTAAATCACAAGATCTATTTTAGAACCATGAAGCAAGGTCTCCTTAGTCTGTAATATCAGAATTAATACAACACATGTAGAGAGACACATAAACTTGCAAACATGAGAATGTTATCTATAACAATACATAAATAAACAATAACAGAGGAAACCAGTGGCTAACACCTAACTAGATCAAGCCCATAAGGAAACTTTCAAAGTGTTTAAGAGTTTGGTAACAAAAGTCTGTAAGATGGCCTGCCTTAAAACTCGGGAGAAGAATGGAAGATAGAGAAATTCTGTATGACCACAAATCACATGGCAAGAAGCAGAAAATAGGTTAAAAATCCTATTATATCATATAATAATGGATCATAACTCAATAAATGTGTTAAATAAAAGGACCAACGAGTTCATTTCAGTATAAACAAGTAAATGAGGAAAAAGGGAAATATCTCCCTTACAGTAAAATGGAACTAATAAATATAGAAGAATGATGGAGTTAGAAAATCATGAATGAATACTGAAACTAGGGAATAAAAACTTGATGAAAAATAAAAATATTTAAGTAGCCTCAAAGTATCACCCCAGATTACTTTTTAATTACAAAGAGAAAACTAATAACCCTTCAGGAGAAACCTGGCAAACTCCATCTAAACCAAGTGGTCAAGTGTTACCCAGCAGCCCGGATGGGGTCACGGGGGTTGGGGGAAGAATGTGTACGTGTATGGCTGAGTGCCTTTGCTGTTCATCTGAAACTATCACAACATTGTTAACTGGCTGCACCCCAACACAAAATAAGTTCAAAAGAAAAATAAACTAGCAATCAAATCTATCATCACAATATGGCAATAAAGCAAGATGCCTCCTCACACAATATGAAGGATACAATACCATTTCTGTGGTGTTCATAATCTCAGTGTAATGAGGAAACATCAGACAAATCAAAATTGGGAGCCACTTTACAAAATAAAGATATTCTTCCAAAATCTAAAGGTCAGGAACTGAAAGAACTTTTCCATATTAAAGGTGATTTAAGAGATTTGACAAGTAAATGCAACATGTGCTCCTGGGTTAGATGCAGACCCAGGAGAAAAAGTAGTTACATAGGATATTACTGGGGCAATAGATAAAATTTGAGTATGGACAATAGATTATAGTCTTAGATTCAGGTTAAATTTTCCTGATTCTGTTTAACTGGTTATAGATCATACTAGGAAGTACTATACGTAATGGCTGCAATTCATTCTTAGGTGTTTCAGAATGAAAGAACTGTATGTGTATATAGATATAATTATAAACAGGTAACTCAAATGGGGCCAAATGTAAACAACAGGCAAATCTGAGTAAAGGATATATACTATTCTCACAACTTTTTTTAAAGTTTGAAATTATATCTAACTAAAGTTATCCCCTAAAATTCCTATATGGCAAACTCATTTTGTCCAAGGCAACTACAGAAGGTAGTCTCAAAAAACTATTCTTCCATTATAATTCCTGTTAATTTCTATTTTTCCCCCCAAAGTGTATACAGTCATGTCCATTGCTTTACTAATTATTTTTCACCTCTTCCTTCTCACGATTTAAATTTATTTCATTTTCTTGTCTAATTGCTTTGCTCATGCTTTCAGAATACTGCTCAATAATAATAATGACATCTGATGTAAAAGAAAACACTGTGTCGTCCCTCCATTCTCAATGGTCTGCTACTTCACTTCTGGCAACAGATGTGTGGGCTGTTCATACACCTAGCAGTTCTGGGACACCACCTGCATGTTCTATAACTTAATTCAGTTTTGACACTATCTACCTAGAGGCAGCATCAGATCCCACAGGTTAAAGGCTCAGTCTCAAAACTGCTCTCTCTCCCTCCAGAGGTCAGTTCCAAATCCAGGTGGTTACCTTGCTTCCCGCCAAGTGCCTATAAATTAAAGGTCCCCATAACCCTCCTCCTCCTCTGGTGTGATTAGTTTGATAGAGTGGCTCACAGATCTCAGGAAAACATTTTACTCACTAGATTACTATTTTATTACAAAAGGACACAACTCAGAAACAAACAGATGCCTAAAAGCAAGGACTGTGGAAAGGTCACAAGCTGCCATGCTCTGCACCACTCTCCCAGCACCTCCATGTGATCACCAACCTGGAAGATCTCCAAAGTCCTCCTTCTGGCTTTTTATGGAGGTATCACTACACAAGCATGGTTGAGCGATCATTGGCTGTTAGTGACTAAACTCAATCTACAGCACCCTCCCTTCCCCAGAGGTGTGGGTGGGTGGGTGGAAGGGTTTAAAGTTCTAATCCTCTCATCATGTGGTTGGTTCCCCTGGCAACCAGCTCCCATCTTTAGGGGGCTCTCCCAAAGCTACCTCATCAACAGAATGAAGGGACTTCCCTGGTGGTCCAGTGGCTAATACTCCACAATCCCAATGCAAGGGGCTCAGGTTCAATCTATGGTCAGGGAACTAGACCCCACATGCTGCAATTAAGACATGACACAGCCAAATAAATATTAAAAAACAAAAAACAACCCCGTAAGTCAGGTGTGGTTAGAAGGGGCATGTTATAAATAAGAAAAACTTCCTTTCACCTTCAGGGCTTCGGAACTATTTCAGGAACTGAGGACTGAGAGACCAAATATTATAACAAAAGATGCTCCCATCGCTCTCATGCTTAGGAAATTCCAAGGTCTTTGGGAGCTCTGCCACATAGGGGTGGGGGTGGGGGCAGATGAGGACTAAACACGTATTACATCACATTATCACACCTGCCATTCTTATTTTTTACTCATAATGTTCCATCAATAAGGATATCATGCAGCTTTCCTTATTCATTCACTCATTCAATCAATACATATTAAATCCCAAATAGTATACTGGATGCTGGGGATACAATAGTGAAAAAAAGTCTAGACTGCCTCTTCACAGCTTAGATTTGAAGGGAGAGGAAGCCCAAAATACAAGTGAACTAAGAAAATTACTGCAAGTTATGGCAAGTGAAAGAGAAGAAGGGGGGACCCACCTTTAGAAAGACTGGTTAGGGAAGACCTCTCAAGGGAGTGATATTTTAGCAAAGATCTAAAAACAGAAAGAGCTGTGTACAGAGGAGAGCAACCAATACATTCCTGTCACCACAATGGATTTGATTAGTTTCTTAATGATGGATATTTGTCTCCAATCATTTCTTAAAAAAGAATTAAAATGTCCTTATGCATACTTCTTTGCACACATGTGTTAAGTAAAATAAATTCCTAGAATGTATGCTCAGTTCAGTTCAGTCACTCAGTCGTGTCTGACTCTTTGCGACCCCATGAATCGCAGCACGCCAGGCCTCCCTGTCCATCACCAACTCCCGGAGTTCACCCAGACTCACGTCCATCGAGTCACTGATGCCATCTAGCCATCTCATCCTCTGTCGTCCCCTTTTCCTCCTGCCCCCAATCCCTCCCAGCATCAGAGTCTTTTCCAATGAGTCAACTCTTCGCATGAGGTGGCCAAAGTACTGGAGTTTCAGCTTTAGCATCAGTCCTTCCAAAGAACACCCAGGACTGATCTCCTTTAGAATGGACTGGTTGGATCTCCTTGCAGTCCAAGGGACTCTCAAGAGTCTTCTCCAACACCACAGTTCAAAAGCATCAATTCTTCGGCACTCAGCTTTCTTCACAGTCCAACTCTCACATCCATACATGACTACTGGAAAAACTATAGCCCTGACTAGACAGACCTTTGTTGGCAAAGTAATGTCTCTGCTTTTGAATATGGTATCTAGGTTGGTCATAACTTTCCTTCCAAGGAGTAAGTGTCTTTTAATTTCTTGGCTGCAATCACCATCTGCAATGATTTTGGAGCCCCAAAAAATAAAGTCTGACACTGTTTCCACTGTTTCCCCATCTATTTCCCTAGGTCAACACATACATGCATTTTTTTATTTGATGGATTCTACCCAATGGCCTCTGAAAATGTTTGTGGTAATTAACTTACACTCCTACCAGTAAACGTGCCAATGTGATAGATGAAAACTGGCATCTCGCTGTAGTTTTAATTTCTACTTCTCTTATTATGAGTGAAGTTGAACATCTTTCACAAGTTTAAAAGCATTTGTATTTCCTTTTCTGTGAACTCTGTGTGGTCTCTGTCCATTTTTCTCTGGGGTCTTTTCTACTGGGTTTTCTACTGGGGTCTACTACAGTAGTAGCATTTTTACTCACCTTCTCCCATTCAGTCTCCGATCAATGTATGTATGAAACAAGTGGCGACTATGAAGACAGTAAGGGAAGAGTCCTAGCCAGGAGTAGGGGAGAGACTAGAGACATGACAGAAAGCCTGAGTTCTCCTAAGGATGGAAGCATGCGCAGCAAAAGGGCCAAGACAGGAAAAGTTACAGTTAGAGTAGGAATCTGAGCTACAGTTATTTCTTCTTCCTCTGCAACTACAGAGAAAATCCAAGCATGGAAGTGGGGAGACCAGTTAGGAGGTTACTACAGTAATTAATTGACAGTAGGTAACAGTCTTCCCAGATGGCCTAGTGGTAAAGAATCTGCTGGCCAGTGCAGGAGACATAAGTGACCAGGGTTCAATCCCTGGGTTGGGAAGATTCCCTGGAGGAAGGCATGGCAACCCACTCCGGTATTCTTTCCTGGACAATCCCATGGTCAGAGGAGCCTGGCGGGCTATAGTCCATGGGGTTGCACAGAGTCGGACATGACTGAAGTGACTTTAGTGCGCACGCGTGCACACACACATGCACACAGAAATAAGAGTCTGGAAAAAGGTGGTGGTGACAGAGAAGCGGAAGAATCCATGATACGCTGTGTAAAATGAGACAGGGCTTGTTGATGGACTGGAAATGGGAGATCAAGGAAAGGGAAGAAAATTTAGAATGACTCCTAGATTTCTGACTTGAATAAAGATGGTGGATAGTTACAAACAGAACCATTAAAAAGGGAAACTGAGGGGTCTTCCATTTTGGAAATGTCAAGTTTGAGACGTAAAAAGTCAAGCAGAAATATCTAT
Organism: Bison bison bison; assembly: GCF_000754665.1. Taxonomy (NCBI): domain Eukaryota; kingdom Metazoa; phylum Chordata; class Mammalia; order Artiodactyla; family Bovidae; genus Bison; species Bison bison. The sequence goes on along the minus strand of NW_011494936.1, from coordinate 2,579,716 downwards.
TACATTACTGAGATGAGAATCTGGAATTTAGAGCAAAGGTCTGAACTGAAAGTAAAAACTGGGAACACATCAACATAAACACACACACAGGAACTAACGAGATTCCAACAAGCGAGCACAAAGCTAGAAGGGGCTCAGGACAGGGTCCTGCAGAACTGAAACACTCAGAGGTCAAGCAGAAAAGCTGGTGAGAAAAGACTGAAGACAAGAAATGAGTTGCAGGGGAAGACAGAATAGCAGTGTCTCAGAATCCAAAACTGTTTCAATAAGAATGGAGTGGTTGATTGTGTTGAATGCTGCTTGGAGGTTGCGCACAGTAAGGACAGAAAAGTATCCAATGGATTTGGCAATAAGAAAGCAGTGTGTGGGTGGCCTTCGAAAAACTTAGGGTAGAAGCCCAGTGATACGGTGTTGAAGAGTAAATGGGAGATAACAAATTGGGAACAGTATACAGACCATTCTTTCAAGAATTTTGGCTATGAAGTGACTGGGGAAGTGGGTCAGAGCAATATTTTAAAGATGAGATGCTGGAATATGTTTGTACGGCAATGACTGAGGAGAAAGGATAACATTCAGAAAGCTATAGATAAAGACTCCAAAGGACAAATGGCAGGACTGAGTTTGAAAGAAAGAAAAATAAAGCCTTCATTTCAGGATAAGGAGTAGAAAGTGGATACAAGACTGTATCTGAGGATTTGGTAGTATGAAGCTCTATCCTTATTTTTGAAGGGCATTTTTAAAAGTAGAAATGGATATTGAATACTTAGGTGTTTCAAAAATATCCACAAATTATATATAACACTCTTTCCTTCTTCTTCAAGAAGATTAACCCCCCTACTGAGTTGGGGCCAAACTTAATGAGTTGTTTTTAACAAAAGGAGTATTATTATGTGGGCGTAAAGGTTCAGCCCCGTGGCTTCCTCTTTGCTCTCCCTCGGATCACTCGTACTGGTGAAAGCGAGCACTCACGTTGCAAGGACATTCAAGCTTTCTACAGAGAGGCCTTGGCCTTTCCAACTCTACGTGGAGTAGAGTTGCGGCCTCCTGACCACAGCTGTCAGTGGTCCACCTTGGAACTGGATTTCTCAGCTCCAGTTCAGCCTTCAGATAAATGCACTCCAATCACCATCTTCACTACAACCTCTTGAAACCAGGAAAGGAGAACCACCCAGCTAAGCCACTCCAGAATTTCTAGCTCACATAATAAATAGGATAATAAATGTGGTATTAAGTCATTAAGTTTTGGAATAATCTCCTCTGCAGCAATAGATAACTAATACATCCATTTTAAAAAATGCTTTATGCACCTATATTTCTGTATGACTTGCTAACATTTTATTTAATGTTTTGCAGGAATATGCATAAAAGTAATTCCTGGATTCTTTCTCTTTTTTTTTTTTTGTATCATTGTCATGCTAGTTTTGAAGAAAAAAGAATTGGGAAGCTTTATGGAACATCAGAACTCCTCACTGGAAAGTTTGAAAGAATTCTCCTTGACCTGGGAGCAAAGAGCCTCCAGCTGGGCCTTTACAGAATGCCTCGCCTACCTAGGGCCCCCTCACCTAAGGTGACACTGTTCCTGGGGCACCTACATCTCAGGACTGAACAGAGAGAGCACAAAGGCCTGGCCACCTCACCCATCGTGGGACAACTGTGAAGGGTCACTTAAGCCCCAGAGCTCCTGGCACTGCCCTGCTCCAGTTTAACTCCTACTTTTGTCCAAATTTGCTTTCTTGTATTCCCTTCCACAGCTGTAATTGGAAATGTACTCCCTTAGAAACATCCTGCCCACTCAACTTGGGCTCAGAGAGAGTCCTCTTCCCAGGGACCGATTTGTGACAGTTAAGCAATTCTATCTTGGGGTGGGGTGGGGTGGAGACACCAGGAACACAAGACGAGGAGAGGGAGGTCCAATATTATTTCTATTTAGAAAGTGAAAAAGGGCTATTGCACTTGTATACTCTGCACAGTCTACAAGGTCCCATAAAAGCCTCCTGGCTAGGAAGACTCATGTCCAAAAACAGCTGAGTAAGAGAGGCCACTCCTAATCCTACCAGCTGTGACCTTGGGCCACTCTGACTCTCAGTCTCCTTGTCTGTGACATGAAGGGTAACAGTTCTAATTCATATTTTAAGGAAGTGGTTGAGGAAAAGCACTTTATACATTTTAAGATCCTATGCAAACATTAATCAGTACTTTCTACTGCTTTTTGATTCTGAAGAGTTGTAATTAATGACTAACTTCTGACAACTCAATTAGAACCCCAAGAGAAAGCGACCCCAGCCCCTAGTAGCCAGTAATTACTATCTCTTTGCTTTCTTCTTTTCCTGTTTTCCTCAACTCAATGACAAGGAGCTGAAAGAGACAGTACAAGTGTTTTACAAGCACTGTTGTATATACTGGTGATTCATGGTCCATGCTCTTAAAAGAATGGGTAAGCAAAACCCATCATTAAGTTACTTTTTATTTGTGTGTAGGTAGGTGATTTTTACTCTCAGGCTGGGACTCAATTTAAAAAAAAAAAAAGAAGAAAGTTTCCATGCTCACCACAGGAAGCCATCGTAAACTTGTGAGCTGGGGTGCTCACCACCACCCAGGGACTTGCACTGAACTGGCAGCTGGTGAAAGGCAGGCCCTCCCGCCACAGCCCTGACTGCTGGGAGCCTAGCCACCCCATCCTCTGCATGGATCCAGACCTTCTCAGTTTGGGCCCCTTAGTTAAAACTGGGTTCTTCTGTCTCAAAAATCCCATGGCCTGTAGGTTTCTCCTATGACATGCCTTCTATTCTATGTAAAATTACAATTATATGGGTCTTTTCTTTCCTACTGGGCTGTAAATAATTTTTTTAAATGTTTATTTTATACTCGAGTTTAGTTGATTAACAATGTTGTCTTAGTTTCAGGTGGCAGTAAGACATACACATGTATCTCCCTGGGTCGGGAAGATGCCCTGAAGAAGGGCATGACAACCCACTCCAGTATTCTTGCCTCGAGAATCCGATGGACAGAAAGCCTGGAGGGCTACACAGTCTGGAGGGTTGCAGAGGGTTAGACATGACTGAGCAACTAACACTTTCCCTTTTTCTATACATGTATCTATTCATTCTCAGATTCTTTTCCCATTTAGGTTATTACAGAATATTGAGCAACTAAACAACGTCCTTGTGCTATATACGGTAGGTCCTTGTTGGTTATCTGTTTCAACTACAGCAGTGTGAACGTATCAATCCCCATTCCTAACCACCCCTCTCCCACATCCTTCCCTGCTGGTACCGAGGGCTGTATCCTTCTGACACCTGTCCTCCAGCTGTTAACTCATCTTTGCCACCACAGATGAGTTAGGGAGCAGAGCTGAGCCTCAAAGGAAGGTTTTCAGAGACAACGAAGGATAGTGGAGAGGGGAGAAAGAAGCAAAGCTGGACTCTTCTCTTTGCTGAGTCTTAGAAGTTCTGGTATCTGGCAGCATGATTTCTGACTCGGTACTTACTATCCTGTGCTGAGACCGGAAGAGGACGATGGAGAGTTCGACGCTGAAAACACTCTTTGTGAACAGTTCCGGCTGGCTTCACTGGCTAGGCCTTTCATTTAGTGATCTGGGGGAGGAGAGACTAAGACCTGGTGTGACCTTCAGGGTTGGAAGAACCTTCAGAGACAAAGAACTGTGTGGGGCCTACGAGAAGGATGATATCAGAGGGAGAGGGATGAAGGCCAGAGAATTCTGAGGCCCTGGCTCTAGGCTGGAGGCAAGCTGGAGTCATCAGGTCTAGAGAGAAACGAGGAGCCAGATAAAGAGAGACTGTGTCCTGTCTAGCCTGGGTGGTTTGCTGCAGCAGTTTATAATAATTATAGCTCACACTGATTGAGCACTCACTCTGGGCCAGGCACCACAATCATGATCTCACTGAAGTTGCCTGGCATCCCAGGTACTGCTCTTTTCTCCTCTTACAAAGGGGGAAACTGAGGCACAGGGAGGTTAAGCAACTTGCTGTTGAGTCACTGACCTGGTAAGTGACTTAACAGGGTGTGGCTGCAGGCGTTTTTACTTGACAGCCTGCTCATGGACACTGTCCTGGTTCTTATTTGCCCCCCCAGGTCCCCATGTGTTCCCCCAGAAACTGAGCCCTGCACACTCTGGGGCTCCCAGCAGGATTCACTGGTGGGAGGGTACAGGAGGAGGCTGGAGAGGGTGATGGGGGAAACAGGAGAGGCCTGGACATTTCTCCCCCTACCCGGGGCTCCGCCTTTCACTGGTAGTCATTGGGTGTCCCAACACCCCTGTCTGCTGCTGTGAGAAGTCATTCGCTGAAGGCTCTTCATTTTCTCTTCTGTAGGACGAAGGGTGCCTTCTTCCTACCGGAAAGCCAACTGCACCACCACCCACGATGGTTCCCACTTGTTTCAAACAGATAAGAACTGCAGACATGGGAAGAGTTCGCTCCGTACGAATAAAGCAAGTCCGTCTCTGAATATCAAGCAGAACAGCTGGCTACAGCGCATGGTACTGATCTTATTTGGATTGCAAGTCCAACAAACCAACTGTGAAAAAATTTATCATGACATAACTGGGGTTGAATACGAACTAGACCTTCAGTGGTAACAAATTTTTGCTGATTTTTTTTTAGGTGTGGTCTTGGCATTGTGTTGATGTTTAGAAGGGTCCTTTAGGGATATATACCCTAAAATATTTATAGAAGATTTTCTGAGTTGATGAACGTAGTGGGAAGAACAGGAAAGGAACAAATCCAGGCTTTTTTCTCCTCTTGACTAAGTCTCTGCAAAGAGCTGGCACAAGAATCACAAGAAATGATGTCTGGAATTTGTTTCAAACTAATGGGGGGAGGGACATGGGGAGTGACAGATGAGCCAAGACTGGCCCTGCGCTGGTGATTGTTATGCTGGTGACAGGGATGGGGGACAGGACTCCATTATCCAATCTCCATTCTCTCCATTTGCTATTATGTGCTGGAAACTGCTCACCCTAAAATGTGCTATAGACTAAACTCACTTCTGAAGGCTCCTAGAGGAAGCAGCTAAAAAAATTGGCAAGCATCCTCCACGAGGCTGAAACTAAGCCATTCAGTGTGACAGCCCACCAGGAGAAGCTGGGTATGAAGACAGCCAGTGTTTCCAAACAGGAGACTCAACACCTGGGACACAAGGGCAGGCTGAACTCCAACCTGCAGGCTTTGATTTTAAAAGGAGCTGCTTCTCCCACAAGTAATCCCCAGGTGTAGGCTGAGAGCCTGGGAGAGGGGAGGGCAGAGGGGAGTGGGAGAGGGGGAGCAGAGGGACCAGGAGAGGGCAGGGCAGAGCAGAGGGGAGGGGGGGAG
>NW_011494936.1:2565798-2574286 GCF_000754665.1 Bison bison bison | reverse complement strand
CCAGCAGGCAGGACAGGCCAAGTGGCCTTCAACATGCATGAGGTTTTTGTATTTTCTTCACACTGGAAAATTTCAAACACACAAAATAAACAGAATACAATATAGCAAGCCCTCCATGAACCCATCATCCAGTTTCAAAAATTATCAACAATCTTCTGCTATTCCTTTTTGGTTTTGTTTTTTGGCTACACCCTGAGGTATGGGATCTTAATTCCCAACCAGGGATTGAGACCACGAAGAGACTGGGGATCGAACCCAAGCCCCCTGCATTGGAAGCGCGGTCTTAACCACTGGGCCACCAGGCAAGTCCCTTACCTGTTGTTCTTACATCACTAATCCCACCACCCTTCCCCTCCACACTACTCAATCACTCTCTCATAGTTTTTAGGTAGGGTATACCTGGCCAGAACTGTATAAACCTTAACTGCACAATTCTGACAAATGCAGGCACTCATTTAACTTGTACCTCAACTGTGAAAGAGAATATTTAAAGTTCTCAGACACTCCCAGAAAGTTCTCATATTTGTACCCTAGCTTCACCTATTCTAGAACTTAAGCATGAGTTAATTTTGAACTGTATGTATTTGCAAGTTAGTTCTGCATTCATTATTAGTTATTTTTGCAAGTTAGTTCCTCATCCCCAGCAAGGAACTAGACAGGTCAGGCTTTAACTTTAAAACAACATCTGGCAAACCAGGGCTCTAGCCCAGGTCCTGCTGCTCAAGCAGGTAACTTTGGCTCAGTCTACGAGCTCTTTTGGGCTTTAAATTCAGAAGGATAGTTTTCAACCAGGCACCGTCCCCCGCCCACCCGCCTCTGCCCTCCATTTCTACATTGCTGGGCATCAAAAAGTCCTGAGGCAGTAACACCATGGCTAAGATCAACATGGGGTGGCAGAAGAATCATGTGGAAGTCTGAGAAACTGCAGACCTATCCCAAGCCCCATCTGAGAGGCTCTGATTCAGCCAGTCTCAGGTGGGCCCTGAAATTTACATTGTATCAAACAACCGGGTAATTTGACACAGTCACTGGGATGAGAAACCCAGCTCTAAAGTAAGGCTAAGCAGCTCTTTTTCCAGATGAGCCTTAAGGGTTCTGCCTCCTCAACAAGCCCAAGGCCTCCTGCAAGACCTCGTAGTCATCTGCCATTTCCTCCATATGTCAGGGGTTTCCTGGGAGTTCGACATTCCCCAGCTCTGGAGCAATGACAGCAAATCACTCGCTGAATATCTATTACTATGCCAAAACCTGCACTAGCCCTTTAACATAGAGTATGATTTAATGCTGAAGGAACTTTCCCAGAAAGAAGTTAATATTCACCTTTTACAATTTGGACACCAAGCCTCATGGAGGTTGCCCAGGAAGAGATGGAGCTGGGATGGAGTGATGACTGGTTTTACATGTCAGTGTGGCCAGGCTACAGGACTCAGAATTCCATCAGATGCTAACCTAGTGTTGCTGTGAAGGTACTGAGGTACTGTGCAGATGTGGGTAACAGTGGCCCCCAACCAGGTGACTGAGTAAAAGAGAGTGTCTTTGATAATCCAAGTGGGCCTCATCCAATCAACTGAAAGTCTTTCAGGGCAAAATGGAACAAAACTAAGGTCTCCCTGGGGAAGAAATTTTGCCTCAAATCTGCATCAGGAAACATGGGTTTGATCCCTTGGTTGGGAAGATCGCCTGGAGGAGGACATAGTAACCCACTCCAGTATTCTTGCCTGAAGATCCCATGGACAGAGGAGCCTGGTGGGCTACAGTCCATGGGGCCACAAAGAGTTGGTCATGACTGGAGCTACTTAGCACACATGCATGTACGCACGCACACACACACACACACACACACACGCACATACACACTCTGACTCTGTTCTCTGGAGAACCCTGGCTAATGCCAGGGAATCCAGTTGCACCCAATCACAGAAGGCCATGCCTTCCTTGCCTCTACAACACTGACCATGATCTGCCAACCACCACCTGCAACTCAACCAAAAACCACCCAGGTATGTACTGGAGCCTCAGCCTGCTTCAGCTGCCCAGAAGTGTATTTGAATATCACTGAACATCTTTAATTAGATTTTGAGAACAAACTATTCATATCGAAAGGCTACCACAAATGTGAGAAGCTTGTTTTTGTTTCAATTTTTTAGTGGGTGGGGGGCCGCATAGTCTACCTCAGCACTTAAGAACAGTAACCTGTCTATTCTGGGCAAGATCATACTTTAAGCAATCCTGAGTTTCACCTCCTGATTAATTATATGCCAACCTGAAAGTCTGCTTTCCACTGCCCCATCCACTCAAATCGGCATTAAGCGATCAGATAGCCCATCAGGATTTCATATATTTCGTATATTTGCAGTTGGAACTCTGGCCTGGAAGGTCTCAAGACACGTGAGCTCTCAGCACCCGAGAAGCTCTGCAGAGTCAACGTGGAGGATGAATGAGGAGCTCAACACAGGCTGATTGAACGGGCTTCTGCTCCTAATCCTGTCCCTGGGTGCCACTTGCACATTAGAGTGAAGACTCAGTTTCCACACTTAAGGCGCTGCAGTTCAAAGTAGAGAACACAAGTCCCATAGAAGAAATGTCACAAAATGCAGTAGGGCACAAAGGAAAGAACAGGAAATGCTTGAGGTAATAGTGGAGAGGAGTGAGAACTTAACAGTAAAAGACTTGAAAGAAATGAAAGGACACATTCTGGGCAAAGGTAACCGAGTCAAAGGCAGGAAAGAACCGGCTATTTGGGGAAGAGGAAGGGAGAAAGTCAAAGTAGCCAAGTAGGCTACAGGTGTGGGCCAGCTGGAGAGATGAACTCAGAACAGGGAGCTGCATCAGATGGGGAGCCTTGAACAACAAAATAGCAAACTGGTAGGCAATGAGGACCCCCGGGGGGCTTCCCAGATGAAAACGGGAAAGAACAAGGCATGCTCTGGAGACCTGTATGTGGCAACAAAGCACAGAGGGATAAGTTAGGAAGGGGCACTGGAGCGCCTCCTGCCCCCGCTGAGTTAACAGCAGCTGCTAACATGGAGGGCTTACCAAGTGCCAATCCCAAAGAACGCATGTGATCTCTTTAATCCTCCTGAAGGGACTCTTACCAACCCATTTCACAGATAAGGGAACCAAGGCACAGGGAGGTTAACAAGTGTGCTTCGGATCATATAACCAGTCAGCAGTGAAGCTCCAGGGCCAGCACACTGACCACGAGAGCAGCCTGCCTGAGTCTGCCCATAGGGCAGGCCTGGGCCCTGCGCTCCAATTCTGAGTGAAGCCGAGAAGTAGGGCAAGCGAGGGGAGACTCAGACACTGGAGGGATGATGTCTCTGTAACCTACCACTTTAGGTCAAAGGCTGACTGGAAGAAGTCTGGGGTTCCTTGGGGTTGTGGCACAACAAGCCAGCCAAAAACCAGCTTTGCTCAAGAACTTATACCAAGTCCTGCTGCAAATGGTCCCACATGTAGTCCAGCTGCTTCTAGACACCGTGGACTTTCAACAACTGGTACCTAGTTGGTAAGCAAGTGGAACACCCCCAAGAGTTCCCAGAAAGGGGAGATGGTGACAGCATAACAGATTGAACTGAGTCCCTCAAAATTGATGTGTTCAAAGTCATAACCCTCAGTACCCCAGAATGTGGCCTTATTTGGAAACTGAGCCATTGCTGATGTAATTGGTTAGGATGAGAAGGTGGGCCCCTAATCCTATATGACTGGTGTCCTATAAAGAGGGAAATCTGGCTACAGGCATGCGTACAGGGACAGTGCCATGTGAAGAAGGCAGAGACTGGGCTGATGCAGTAAAAAGCAAGGGCCGTCGAAGACTGCCAGCAAATGACCAGAAACCAGGAGCGAGGCCTGGAAACTCCCAGAACCTCTCCCTCACAACTTTCAGCCTCACCATCACAGCCTGGAACCTCAGAACTGCTGAGACCCTCTCTCCACCTTTTTCCCTCCAGAACTGTGAGACAGTACATTTCTGTTAAGTCGCCTGGTTCACGTTACTGTGTCGCAGCAGCCCTAGGACACTAATAGGCTTCCCAGGTGGCTCAGTGGCAAAGAATCCCTCTGCCAATGCAGGAGACACAGGCTCAATCCCTGGGTCAGGAAGATCCCCTGAAGGAGGAAATGGCAACCTACTCCAGTATTCTAGGAAATCCCATGGACATAGGAGCCTGGCGGGCTACAGTCCATAGGGCAGCAAAGAGTCGGACACGACTGAGCAACTAAACAGCAACAACACGAATACAGTGACCCATGCTCTTCTTTCCCATGAGATCATAGGTGCATCTTCACTGCATATTTTAGTAAGTAAAAAGTCTACTGTGAAACGTTGTACTGCAATGCATATCATTACACAAAAGACTATTTCTGTATCATGGTTGTAAGTTGAAAACAGGCAAGTGTTTGAAATTTCATCTATCTCCAACTGCCCAGGCATCAGGGACTATCTTTGATTTTGAAACAAAAACCAACTTTCACTTTAACAATCACTTTAACAACCTGCTTTCTCTTCCCTTTATATACTCTTAGAAGCAAATATTGACTGTATCAGATTCTTCCTGTGACCTCAAGAAACCAACTCCAAAGGTCAGAGGTCCTGCTGGACCCCTCACCGGGCAGAAGGTCCCCATCTGTCCCACGGCATGAAACCACATCAAGATGACCACAAGCCCTCTCAACTGTAAAGTGGCAACAGCTCTCTGAAACACGGCTGCTGGCTGTTAAGTAGGCACCCCATCTTCAAATATGCTCACACATTCAATTCCACAACTACTGTTGATTTCTTTGTTTAACCAGTACATGACTTTGAAGAACATGTGCCTTATAAGTTGTGAGAGAATGGTTGTGGTCAGGAAGGGAAGCTTGTCTGCCCTGGGGAATTCCACATTCTGTTTGCAACTAATGATTAGCCTCACTAAGAAATGAAACCAAAACTGTACTTCTTTTGATACTTGGAAAATCCCCTACTCCAAAATATCTTTGCACATGTACAAAAATTATGGAAAGTTATACTATAAAACCAGAATCTCCTACAACTCAAATGTAAGCCATCAGAATTATCTGTAACAAACTTAAGATGTTCTTATGTCACAGCACTCCCTCTCTTTGAAGTTAACCTTGAGCATTTAAGACGGGACAGGCACAGTTCTAAGCCTATTCCATGGTATGAATCGTTTAATTCTCACAACAACCCCCTGCAGTAGGCACCTATATTATTCCTATTGTGCAGGTGAGAATAAAGCACAGATAGATTCAGAAATGGCCCAAGGTTACAGAGCAATGCATGGTGTAACTGGGATCCCAAACCAGGCAGTCTGGCTCCAACCCACCCCACCTCCTTAACAGACAACCAATCAAGCTAGACACAGAGACAAACAAGACAAAATGTTGAGTGGGGACCGGTTAAGGAGGGTGTGTTGAGGATGGGGGCAAAAGAAGAAAACAATCATATCCCAGGCACTAGGCTGGCACTTCACACATGCTTTTCCCACTTAATGGGCACGGCACCCGAGGGAAGCATTACTCTCCCACTCAACAGATGAGACACTGAGGCCTGGAGGGAGTAAGGTAGTCCATATGAGGGCACATTATTATGTGATGCCCCCACACCCAGGTTTGCTGATCGCAAAAACCAGAGCTGTTTTGTTTTTTCTGCCCATTTTCTCCAGAGTCATGGTTTCCAAGTCTAACCTCGGCATTACTGATGGTACAATTTGCTTCTTAAAGTCAATCCAGCAGTGGAGAGCAGTGGTGCTGCGGTCAGGAATGGGGGTAATGCCCATTCCGCTGCACGCTTGCACACAAAAGTGCAGTGGAGATGCTTAATGTGCCAGCCTGGGAGTCAGGGGGGCTCAGAGTCTAGATCCACTTCTAGTACTAATTAACTGTGCTGGTTTAGCCAAGCCCCTCAACCTCACTGGATCTCTATTTTCCAAGTATGAATTGGATATGAGGATGCCTGGCCCGTGGACCTCACAAGGGGCATGTAAAAAGTGTTATCAATACAGGTGAACTGGCTGTGAAAACTGTAAGGTGCTCGACAGCTAATTATCACCAGAATGAACAAAACCAGGTCATCCCAGCAGCGACCACAGTCCTGCAGGTCCGCACATGTCAGCTGGAGGAGGTGATACCAGGAGAATGGCCTGGGGTGAACCTCACCCTCTTCCTTAGGAAATCTGGGCTCAGGGCATCCAAGGTCTGGCTCTGCCTAGGTCCCCAGAGCTTTCCCCCATGGCAGCCTTGCTGGTCTAAAGAGATATCTACCAGGAGAGCCTGGGCGGGGGAGCGAAGTCCTTGAAGAGTAGCCTCCTGTGCCTCCAGGTCCTCGCACACTTCGGAGGCCGGTTGGCACTGAGCGGTGATGGGGGCAGGGTGCCATCTGGGACAGCATCCAACACTGGGTTTCATCCCTGGGTGGCACGGAATCGGGAAGGGGAGCGGCACAGAACGCTCCACCCCTGAACTGGGAGAGATTCAGGTGAGACCACCCCCCAGGGTGGAGGCTGGAGCAGCGAGCAGAAAAGACCTACCCACCCCTACCCTCCGTTTGTTCGGAGCCCACCGAGACTCCCCCACCCCCATCCCATTAGTTCCGGCCTCAGGAAGAGGCAGGGATCGGATACGTTTAACACTGAATCACCCGGCACTTGGACACAATGACCCCTCTAGGAGAGGGCGGAGAAGCTCGTCTGGCAACTGCCTACACAAACAGGGCAATTCTGAAGAGCAGCAAACAAACCAGTCTGGCCCCATTTTGCATAAGATTGCACTCCACAAAAACAACGTCCAGGGAACTCTTGCGGATCAATACCAATTGCTAACACTGAGGTTTGGACCAATTACAGAGATCCCTTTGGAGGAACTTTGGATAAGGCGATTTTTTGGAAATTGCTATCCTGTGTCTGTAGACACCAACTCGCCGTTGGGAGCACCAGACACTTCAGTCAATAGATTCTGGTGAACTTTGTTTTAAAAGGAAGTTAAACTGAAAGGTTTGAACCTACGAACCAAAGGAAACTTGTTAGTCACTAGATGACTGTCAGGGTACCCGTGTTCTTTATGCTAAGGGGTTACACAAGTTCTGGGGGGAGGTGGATTGTTAGGTGTGGAGAATCGTTAGGTAAGAGCAGACCGGTCTGTCTGCGGGCCTCGGAGTGGACACTGACCATAGCCCCTCATTCCAGAGAAGCATCTAAAAACGAACTGCAATGGGTTCATATCCGAAGGAGGTGAGCGCGTTGGGCTGAGAGCGCAGTTAAGAGAAACGTGTATCCTCCGGGAGCCCAAGGCCGCCTTCGGTTCCGGAAAAAGATATGTCATTTTACACGAGGTACTAAACGAAGATAGTGGGCCAGAAAATTTCCAGCATACCGTCCTCCCTCATAAGCTAGCTGATGACTTCACCCACTTGGTTCCCAAAAGCCTAAGAGCCATAGCGACAGCACTAAGCCTTCTTCGGTCGAATTCACAAAAAGGAGAGGCTCACAGTTATCCTCAAACCTGCAAACCCCACCTGCCCGGGGGCGACGGGTGGAGGTGCGCAGGCGTGCCGCCCCACCCGCCCGCCACAACCAGGGCTCCCGGCCACGGTCCCCCAGCACCCGCTCGCGTCCGGCTCTCCTGTTACCTCGCTCGCGTGTCCGTCGGCGTCCGACACTTGAGCCGTCGGTTCCGCGGGTGCCTTCTCCTCCTCCTCCCCGGCGGCCAACGGGCTACTCTGAACCGCTCGCGGACCCCCGCCGCCACCCGGCGCAGCCTGGCTAACGCCTTCCACGCCGGCACCCACTCCCCCGGCAGACGAGGCGGCTGCGGCGCCGAGCAACGCGTGCGCCCCGTCGGCGTCGCCTGCAGCCACGCTGTGCACCAGCCATGCGTCCACTCGGATACTGGGGATAAAGGGGACCCCCAGCGCGCGCACCTCCCGGAGCAGTCGGCCCTCTGGCGGCGCCGCGGGGTCCCGCTCCCAGCACTTGGGGTGCAGCAGTTCGGCGCGCCCCCACCCTCCCGAGGCCGGGAAAGGACTGAGCGCGGAGATGTGGCTCGTCTGGCCGTTCCGGAGCAGCAGCTCATCTCCAAGCAGAGTGCGCGGCGGGAACAGCAGGTAGAGGTCGAGGTCTAGGTCTAGGTCCAGGTCCAGGCGGAGCTCCGCCAAGCTCAGCAGGATGGTGAGGTGAAAAAGGCTGCCGCCGTCCGACCACCACGGCTTCAAGTACTTCATCCCCCGCCGCGCGCCCGAGGACGCTCCAGCGGGCGCCCGCGGATCCCTAGGGGCGCTCAGGCCGCGGCTCTGGCACGTGCTGGCCCCGCGCGCCGCCAGCACCTGTCCGGAAGAGACAGAGCGGCGAAACAATGGACCTGGGCGCGCAGCGGCCGTCGCGGGCCCCCGGGGGGGGGTACAAAGGCGGTTCCACCGCAGCCGGCCGGGTACCTGCGGCTGCGGAGTGGCGGAGGAGGAGCCACCTACGGCCAGAGCTCGCCCTCTCGGGCTGCG
>NW_011494936.1:2559672-2565576 GCF_000754665.1 Bison bison bison | reverse complement strand
GTAAAGGTGGGGGGGAAGGGACAGGATGTATAGACTGAAGTGGGGGTGGGGGGCGGGAAGTCGAGGCACTGGGCGGCATGCAGAGGGCTTCCACCCACGTGAGAACACTGAGCTGGCACAGTAGGTTCAGATCCCAGCGCCACTACCAGTCGTGTGACCTTGAAAAGTTACTTCTCTGTGGCTCAGTTTTCTTATCTGTAAAATGGGGATAAAACTACCTGTTAAATAGGATGTGGGGAGATCAGAGGCAATGTATTGTAAAGCCGAGAGTTTGACATATAGATTACAAAGCTGCCATAAGGATCAAACAGAACTGTTATCTGTTCCCTCTCGCTTCCCCCGGCTTGCCCTGCCAAAGGCTAGGCCTTCCCTCACCATCTCCTTTGCTCCTTTAATGAGATAAGAGCGCTAGTGCTCCGTCGTTACCCTGTATGCGTCCAAATCCCCCCTCTACTGCTTACTAGCGTGGACCTTGGACAAATCGGTCACTCTCAGTACCTGTTTCCTCACTGTGAAGTGGGACTAATGAGAGCACCCCTTCGGGACACCTGTTGTGACCCCCTAAATGAGGTGTGTATACCACCAACCACAGCACTGGGTAGATAGGAAGTGGCCTCTGAGTGTTACCCATCATTTGTATTACCCATCCTCCAAGGCTTAACCCAAAGATACATCCTTTGAATTTTCACCATTTGGAATTCTCTTCCCCAATCTGTTCTCCCACAGTGATTTCTCCATATGCCAACATTGCAACACTTGGCACATTTCACTTTGCATTATAGTTGAAATTGACCTGATTTGTCCATTAAAAAACCTGTTTGGCTTACCTTTGTGCTCAGCACTGGGCCTTGCCATTGTAAGTTTTGCTAACTCACTCCCTTCCTGGGGAGGGGGCAGGGAGGGAGAGGGTGGGCATACCCAGCTGAGGGTTGGCAGTTGTGTAAGAAATTGAGCAACACTTGTTTTTAAAGGCCCCTTCCTCTACCTGGTTTTCTCCTCTGTCTTGGGGCTAATGTAATGAGAACTCCACACCAGATGCCAGTTTGCTGTATGAGAACCAGGGGAGCAGAAGCAGACTTCTGAAAAGTCGGCTTCTACTTTAAGCCCTGGAGAGTGTGTTATCAGGTGTGAAGAGGCTGGAAGAGAGATTCTCTGCCAGATTAGTGAGATTGGGGACACTTAGTCCCTGGACAGGGATTCAGGTTCTGGGCTTGGTTAACATTGCTGAATTCAGACATCTAGCTCAGTGTTTTCTGAGGACCCACTGAACTGCCTGATGGCGTGAAGGATGGGAAATGAAGTACTTTTGCTCTGTAAGTTAATGGTCTCATTGGGGAGCGAAAGAATGTTCTCAAATGCCTAAATATTTTGGAGATGTAAATGACCATAAAGTAAGTGCCGTAAACCAGGTGATAACAGAGTTGGTACCTTCTTCAAGGTAGTATGTCCCAGAAACTTTCACTCAGTTGGTACTCAAAACATTTTTTTTTTCAGTTGAATTGAATCTTTTACACTTGAGATGTGTTTTGAAGGATCCCAATAGATGAACAACAGGAAGGACTTTCAAACTTCCTGATATAGTTGGAGAAGGGGCTAACTCCTCACCTTTAAAATGTGAGCTGATAATCATAGTATCTGTCAGACTTGTTGTTCAGTCACTAAGTTGTATCTGAATCTTTGAGACCCCACAGAGTACAGCACATCAGGCTCCTCTGTTCTTCACTCTCTTCCAGAGTTTGCTCAGATTCGTGTCCATTGAGTTGGTGATGCTATTAACCATCTCATCCTTTGCTGCCCCTTCTCCTTTTGCCTTCATCTTTCCCAGCCTTTGGGTCTTTTCCAGTGAGTTGACTCTTTGAATCAGGTAGCCAAAATATTGGAGTTTCAGCTTCAGCATCAGTCCTTCCAATGAATATTCAGGGTTAATTCCTTTAGGATTGACAGGTTTGATCTCCTCACGGTCCAAGGGACACTCAAGAGTCTTCTCTAGCACCACAATTCAAAAGCATTAATTCTTCAGCACTCATCCTTCTTTATGGTCCAGTTCTCACATCCATACATGATTATTGGAAAAACCATAGCTTTGACTATATGGACCTTTGTTGGCAAAGTGATATCTCTACTTTTTAATACACTGTCTAGATTTGTCATAGCTTTCCTTCCAAGGATCAAGCGTTTTTTAATTTCATGGCTGCAGTCACTGCAGTGATTTTTGAGCCCAAGAAAATAAAATCTGTCACTGCTTCCACTTTTTCCCCTTGTATATGCTATAAAGTGATGGGACCAGATGCCATGATCTTAGTTTTTTTAATGTTGAGTCAGACCATGCAATTCAAATCTGTGGCTTACAGACTGGTGAGAATGCAGGCACAGAAAGGACCTTGAAGCCAAATGTTAAACAGGGGACTCATAATCAATCCTACATGCCTTTGACCTTCAACATAACAAAAGATCCCATTTTTAGGAAGTCAGAGAGAGTGGGGAACGGGTTTGTTTGTTTGTTTGAGGTTTTTAAAAAACTTTTTCTAGAATCCCTCTTCCCAGGAATAGCCAAGTGAAAAGTATGAATCGCTGACTTGTAAAAGCCTTGAAAAGCCATCTGTGTTTATTCAGATCCTTAAGCCACTGAAAGGATGGTCCATTACTGAGATTAGTCCATGAACTATTTGTTTCTGGTCCAGATGAGGTAAGTAATAGAATTGAATGTTTAGAAATGTTTACAGTCTTTTGACATTGTTGTAACAATGAAGCCATGATCAATGGGTTTGCTTTTATATACTGTAGTTAATTTTTCTAAAAATGAATTTTTTTTATTATACAAAAGTACTGACCTATAACAGGGGAAAGAAAGCTGATCTATCGCCAGGATTAGTTTGAGAAGCACTGCTTTAAATGCATTCTTGTAAGGCAGACATGTTCTGAAATGACTTCCTGTCTTCCCCTTTCCTCGGGTGTGGGCTGATCCTGGTTACTCGCTTCTAACAAATAGAGTATGGCCAAAGTGATGCAATGTCATTTCCAAGATTGGGTTATAAAAAGACTGTGTCTTATATCTTGCTTACTATCCTAGTCTGTTTGGGCTGCTATAACAAAATACTATAGAACTGGGTAACTTATAAACAGCAGAAGTTTATTGCTTACAGTTCTGGAAGCTGAAAGTACAAGGTCAAGGTGCCGGCATGGTTAGTCTGGTGAGAGGCCTCGTCTGGGTTGCAGACAGCTGGCTTCTTGTATCCTCACAGAGTGGAAAGGACAAGGGAACTTTCTCAGTGGGTTTTTAAAAATTAATTAATTTATTTATTTTTGGCTGTGCTGGGTCTTCCTTTCTTCGTGGGCTCTTCTCTAGTTGTGGCGATTGGGGGTTCCTTTTCGTTTCTCGTTGCGGTGACTTCTTTTGTTGCAGAGCATGGGCCCGAGTGCTCTCGGGCTTCAGTAGTTGTGGCTTGGGGGCTTAGTAGTTGCGGTTCCCTGGGGCTCGAGCACAGGTTCAGTAGTTATGGTGTGCGGGTTTAGTTGCCCTGTGGCATGTGGGATTTTCCCAGACCGGGGATCTAACTGCATTGGCAGGAGAACTAACTCATTACCACTGAACCACCAAGGAAACCCCTCAACAGCTTTCTTAAGGGGGCTCATCACCTAATCACCTTTCAAAGGCCCCACTTTCAAATACCATCACCTTAGGGGCTAGGTGTCAATACATGGATTTGGGGGCAACACAAGCTTTCAGACCAAAGCACTTACCTTCTCTATGCATCTCTTGCTCTCTCCCTCTTGGAGAGTAGCCCTATATAGAAGCTCATGTGGCTGTGCAAAATTGATTGCTAGTAGGAAGCTGCTATGTAACACAGGGGAGCCCAGCCTGGTGCTCTCTGATGACCTAGACGGGTAGGATGGGAGAGATTAGGGAGGCTCAAGACAGAGGGGTTATATATATAATTATTGCTGATTTGTGTCATTGTGAGGTGGAAACCAACTCAACATTGTAAAACAATTATCCTCCTATTGAGAAATTTAAAAAAAAGAAACAGCTCACATGGAAAGGCACTGATATCTTCAGCCAACAGCCAGTGAGGACCCGAGGCCTGCCACAGCCACTTGAACAAGCTTAAAGCAGGTCCTTCCATGCTTAAGGTTTGAGATGATGATAGCCCTAGCCAACTCCTTGATCACAGCGTTGTAAAAGATCCCCAAGTCTAAAGATGTATGTAAGCTGCACGTAGATTCTGACTCAGAAATGACTCTAAGATAATAAATATTGTTTCAAGCCACTAAGTTGTGGGGTAATTTGTTACACAGTCTCATTAACTAACACAATCGGTGTCAGAAGAGAACATCAGACGAGTGGAAGGAAAATCTAAAAATGCAACTGCAGCTGTGTAATATGGTTAGTGAAATATTTCATGAATAATTAATGACTGAATTAATAACATTACAATAGTACATTCTGAGTCCTTCATGCAATAATCTGGCTTATTATTTATATATATTATAAATAAATACAAGATTGCAACTTGACATGAAAGAGATCACTGAAACATTTCTGGTGTGAGGTGAACACAAGTATTTTTTCTCATGACAATTTATCTATTTGAAATTAGTAGGAAAGAGAACTGGTCAAAACCTTGTATCCTTCTTTTAGAAAATTTCTGCTAATATGAGCCACAAGAAATATAAATTCGTGGTAAAAATTCCAGGGTTAAGCAAAACAATTTCCAGGATTAATAGCATATTTTAAATCTAGGATATAAATTAAGATATAAATCATATTATCTACGAAGAATTACATAGCTATTCTATTAAGCTATTAGGATAGCTATTAAGCATAGCTAGTTTCGTAACAGGCATAGTCACAGGAATTTAAATGAATCTGCAATTGTTCAGACATTTTGCCAAAGGCTTCTGCAAAATACATTCATGAATGACCTGATTTGTAGTCTAATATCTACCAGTCTTGATGAATCAATGATACTTCATGAAGAGGAACTTTATTCTTGCTCTCTTGTTAGTCTGTAATCTTCTGAAAGTTGCTTTGGACATTGGGATGGTGATGATCACCATCTGTGAGCCATGGTCACACACGGCTTTCATTAGAAGAGCTGCAATGTACTGAACCCCACTCTTCTGGGACCTTTCCAGGCAGGATCTCATTTACTCCTCACAGCAACTCTATGAAGTAGGTACTACCTCCGTTCTGTATTGTCTAGACAAGGAACCTGAGTTTCAGGGTCGTGACCATGGACATGCCCTCGGTCAATGCCAGAGTCAGAATTCAATCTCTCCACTTTCCACCACAGTCCACACTGCCTCCATGCTGTTCCTTGTTTACTCCTGACTCATCCTCCTCTTCCTGCAGGAGAGGATGCCCTTTCTCAATCACTGCGTTCTTCCCACGGCTTTTGAAGGTGTAATATCTGCTCACATCTTATCTTCTCTGCAAAGGGAAATGAAGTACTGTTTTTGTCTCTTAGTTCATCATTGCTCTGTCCTTCTTGATCTCTTACACAAAAATAACCAGCCCTGTTTTTACAGCAGCCTGTGTGGTGTGGCTCTTTGGTGATCCCTACACTGTTTTGACTCCTATTTGTCCATGTCAGCCTCAATTACTATCAGCAACACAGTAGGCACCCATTGGTGACAGTCACTGGGATACAAAGTAGGGGAGGACAAGAGCTTACAGTCCTATTAGGGAAGCAGGATGTGAACGGGGCAAAATGCTGCCACTGATCTGGGCATCTAAGTCTCCTCCTGTGAGAAGTATGCTTGTGTAAGGCCAGGCTTATGCCGGGAAACTCAACAAGCTGAGTAGCTTTGCTGCCCCCATCCCCACCCCCACACCTTGTCTCTGTATGTGAATTGGAATTCTTAAAAGTCAGGTTAAGGTTTCAGAGTTTGCAGTTGGGTGGG
>NW_011494936.1:2547639-2559572 GCF_000754665.1 Bison bison bison | reverse complement strand
GTGTATGTGTCTGTGTGTGTGGGTGTGTGTGTGTGTAAGGGAATTGCAGGGACACAAAGGGAATTAAGAAAAGAGGTCCAGGAAACAATGGAGTGAGGCCAGTCAGCAGCGAATGACAAATCTACAACAGTTTGCAATAGAGACACGTGAGAGTAAAGGGAAATAGCTGTAACCAGCCTTGGTCCTGTCTATGAATGGTGGATCCCTAAACTATTGTGGGCCTGTTCTGTCTAACCAGTCACACAAACCTAGTCAGGGTGGCTAACCACTATCATAAACAACCCCCAGACTCAGTGACCTAACCCAGTGAAAGTTTGCTTTTTTATTTCACAGTCCAGAAAGGGGTTTACAATAGAGGAAGTCTGTGCTCTTTGGGGTCATTTGAGGACACAGGCCCTCTTCTCATTGGTAGCCTCCTTTAGGTCCTCAGCCTTCTCTCCATTCAGCTGGCAGATGGAGAGAGTGAAGATCAAGCCCGGTTGGGAGGATTTTATGGGCCAAGCCTGGAAGTGGCCCCCATGACTTTTGCTCACATGTCATTGTCCAGAACTCAGCCATGTGGCCCCACCTAAGTGCAAAGGAAGCTGGAAGATGGGGCTGATGGTCTTCCCAAGACCAGGGTGGAGAGGGTGGATATCTGTCTTTGGCACATCAGGTGAGCTGCTGCCCCTTGGTCTGATTTTTGTATTCTACTCATTCAGAAACCATTTATTCAGTACTACTGGGCATCTAGTTCTTTTTGACTAAAAATATTATTTTAGCCACTCATAGTAAATTAACATACAAATGTAAAACCAGAATGGTTTGTTCAAAGTAGAGCAGCACTTCACACTGACAGTCTGAGTATTTAGGAAATGCTGCCTAAACAATATGGATGGACCTAGACATGATCATACTGAGTGAAGTCAGTCAGACTGAGAAAGACAAATATTATATGATATCACTTACATGTGGAATCTAAAATGTGACACAGAAGTAGACTATGAAACAGACTATCTATGAAACAGAAACAGACTCACAGACATGGAGAACAGGCTTGTAGTTGCCAAGGGGAACTTGGCATTGGAAGTTTGGGATTAGTAGATGTAAACTATTGGGAACTTGACATTGGATTGGGACTTTGGAGTTAGCAGATGCAAACTATTATATATAGAATGGATAAACAACAAGATCCTACTGTGCAGCATAGGAAACTATATTCAATATGCTGGGATAAACCATAATGGAAAAGAATATAAAAAAGAATGTACATATATAATTGAATCACTTTGTTGTATAGCAGAAATTAACAAAACATTGTAAATTGACTTTACATCAATAAAATAAAACTAATAAGAAAAAAAGAGCTGCCTGATCAGATTGATCATAGCCTATGGTACATATGTGGGGAGAGCTTGGGATTTTTCAGTTTAATCCTAACTTGCCCCAAGCAAGGAGAAGGCAATGGCAACCCACTCCAGTACTCTTGCCTGGAAAATCCCATGGGCAGAGGAGCCTGGTAGGCTGCAGTCCATGGGGTCAGGAAGAGTCGGACACGACTGAAGCGACTTAGCAGCAGCAGCCCCAAGCAAATCATCTTGGGAAGGGTACCTACATCTCTGCACCCTGTGCCTCTTGCCAGCGCAGTCAGAACTTGAACTGGACAGGTTTCTAAGTTCCCTTCTCACCTTGAGTGTCTCAAAGTCTTGGTGAGCAATGAGGAGTTATGTCAGATTACAACCAAATTCATGTTCTTACTTAATTATGAGGCTTTCAGTCTGATGACACCATCACACAGCTTTAGAAAATAATTCTTAATAATCTCCAACTGGAATAAGAATCTGAACAGCATCCTCTCTGACAGCTTTCCATCTTTGTGATGCATCCTCCTTATTTTTTGCACACGCCTCTGCCTGATGACATTTTGAAAGTCTAACACTCAAATTGGTTTTCACTCTCCAACTTTACACTATTTGATGAGGGAAGCAGCAGATAAGGTGGATTGTAGGGAAAGTCACTGGTCATCCACAAAGTAGGAAACCCAAGCAACCAGCACTGAGAATTCATATAAGTGCAGTTTGCCGAGGACCGATTTACCGCTCCTTTGTTAATAAGAAGCTCATTTTGAGGCCAACAACCCTGATCGTTATTTAATAAGGTTGATGGTTTTTTTAATTATCTAACAGAGGTTTAGTTTAGCACCTGAATTCTCTCGTTTGCTTAATCATCTCTCAAGCATATTTGTATTTTTGATCGCAGCTATACTATTCTCTTTACTAATTCACATCATTAACCAAGTCCTGCCTGTTTCTTTGTCCTTGCTGGTTTTTTCTAATTAGTAGCTTTATCTTCCCAAATTCTGGAATCTCTATCTGATCTTAACTCAGCAGCAGCTTTCTGATTGCCAAACTACAAGAACAGAAAGCAGGCCTTCCTGGGCCATCTAGATCTGCTTCTGAGCCCCCGCCAAACTTTGACTGCCTTCATCTACCTTTTTTAAAATAAAATAATTTTAATATTTATTTATTTGACTGCATCAGGTCTTAGTTGGGACATACGGAATCTTTTCTGTGTCACTTGGGATCTTTCCCTGTGGCACACAGGCTCGGTACCTCCATGGCATGTGGGATCTTAGTTCCCCAAGTTCTCTGCATTGCAAGGCAGATTTTTTTTTTTTTTTTTTACTTTACAATATTGTATTGGTTTTGCAAGGCAGATTCTTAACCACTGGACCACCAGCTAAGTCCCTTTACTCACCTTTTTAAAAGATAAATACTAGCCATAGTTTCTGCTTGCTGACCAAATCTGGTTTATGATTTTGTAGTGGGTTGAATGTGCATGCATGCTGAGTCGCTTCAGTTGCGTCCAACTCTTTGTGACCCTTTGGATTGTAGTCCGCCAGGCTCTTCTGTCCATGGGATTCTCTGGGCAAGAGTACTGGAGTGGGTTGCCAATAGACCCTCCTAATTGATGTCACCATACCAGACCTCAAAATGTGACCTTTTTTGGAAATAATGTCTTTGCAGGTCAGGACTGAGGTAAAGCACACTGGATTCAGGGTGGGGCTGAATCCACAAGACAGACAGGGATACACACAGCCCTACAGAGAAGAAGGCAATGTGAATATGGAGGCAGTGGTTGGAGTGACGAGCCACTGGAAGCTGGAGGAAGCTCAGAAGGGTTCTCCCCTTGAGCCTGCAGAGAGCACGGCCCGGCCCGCCCTTTGATGTCAGACTTTCTGGTCCCTGGAACTGTGAGAGAAACACCTTCTGTCGTTTTAAGCCACCAAGTTGTTGTGTGGTAACTTGTTAGGGCATTTCTAGGAAAGTAATAAAGATATTTTTCAATTTTCCTTCTGTTTTTGTTTTGTTCTTGTTATTATGTAAGAACGATATTTTTTCCTGAGTAAAGACTGCGATACTCTGGATGCTGCCAAGTTACTGGCAAACTCAGAGCCAAGGTAAAGGAAGGAGTGTTGTGGAACAGGAGTTACAACAATGATGTCAGCACTCTGGAGGCCTGCTCAGGTAAGGGCAGACAGGTTGGGGGCTTGTCTGGGAAGCCGCCTGAACCCTGTGCCTCATGTCTTACCTTCAAGGCTCCATCTGCACTGACTCTTGTCCTGTCCCCCACCTCTCACCCGCTGGGAGGTCCCAGCCAAACAGTGTTGGGCTTTTGTAAGAGAAGTGGATAAAACTTATCAGTGACTTCCTTTCTACAACTTGAAATACTTTTTAGTTTTTCTCCTGCTGATAAAAGCGATCTATGTTCCTTGTTAAACAACACCAGTAGATAATACAGAAAGGTAATAGGAACTTAAAATCACCTAGAATTTCACCACCCAAGATAAAATTACTTTTTTAATGTAATACCCACACCTGTATTTATATTGTTTTTATAAAATAATTTTTATAATTTATATAACTTACCATATGTAAGTTATATAACAATTTTTATAAAAATAATTTGTTTTGGTAACAATTTTTTTGGTAACTGCTTTATAAAAACCATTTATAATGCTTACACCACTTATTGATCTTCCATATAAACAAATATAGTTCTATACTGTCATCTTTACAGGGTGCAAAATATCTCAGAATACACATGTACCTTAATTTAAATAGTTTCGACTGATAAATAGGTTGCTTAGTTGTTGTTATATTCTATTATAAACTACTTCACGATAGACTTCTTTTATATATAATTTTGGGCATGCATCAGATTATTTGCATAGCATAAATTCTCCCAAATTTTTGAGTGAAAGAATATAAACTTTTGGAGGAATTAGACATATTATGCCAATTGCCCTCTAGGAAGGACAGTGTATGATGGATTTTCAGTGCTTTTTACCAGTGTATCCTAATTTTGAATTACAGCAAATATCCCCTGATTTTCTGAGTAAAACTATCATAGCCTTGCTGTTACTGACATCTAGATTAGAAAGAATCTTAAAAAAAAAAAAAAAAGTTTCATACAGTAATTGGAATTTTTTTGGAGAGCATTTTCCTTCAGTTGTCTCCTCTTTCCCTCTCTGTCTTATTTCTGTTTGAAAGTGCTTTGTGATCAGTGTGTTGCTTACTTGGTGCCTTTTACAAGCATCAATTAACTGTGAACATGACTCTCCCTGATGTATGTCTTTCTTAATTCAGTGGCAAGTGCACTTTCCCAATTCTGCTGCCCTATATCTCTCCAAACCTTCAGGATTGCCAAGATGAGTTAGGAAGAAACAGTATCTGGATCTGTTTCCTACAAAAGTGTCAATATTTGCTAAAACAAAGAGCTGGGAGTATTCCCATGGAATGCCATCTGTCCTTGTCTTTGAAAGCCTGCCAGAAAACCATTTCACAGCCAAGAGATGGTTACTTGGCATAAATGACACTGAAATTCCGCAAGGTGGCTTTCAGAGCTGAAACTGGTTGATGTAAAGAGAGGCTTTGCTATGGGTAAACCGGAAAGTATAGAAATGCGGTTCATGTTTGAAACTCTAAACTAAGGGTTGTTTACCAAAATATTTCCCATAGGAATCTTTGAATCAGCAGGATCACCTAGCTGATTGAAACATTCAGATCATGAACATGTCATTTTCTTGTATAGTTTTTCAGGACACGAGCATCTGGTAAGATGAGACACAGTTTCCTTCTTACAGTCCAATTATTTCACCCATGCTGTTTCCTAAGCAAATAAGCCTCCTACTTTCTTCTACGACATATGGAAGCTCAGTTCTGTTGCAGTTTTAGAGGGGAGGCATAAGACACAGAGCCCTGCTTCTGAAGTACCGTTGGTTGCCTGACTTAGGTTCCATAGGGAACCTGGCTACCTGATTTCCCTTGGAGAAAACCCAGATTCCCATGAGCTGGAACCTGAAGAGTAATTCAAGACATCATCTTGGGTCTGAGTGAAATCCTTCAAAATACATTAGATGGCTTTCAGGGCCCGGTCCTCCTCCTTCTCCAGAGTAGTGCTCAGTGGGATGTTTGCCACTCAGAATGTCAATCCATCTGTGTGTTGGCCAGCTCTCCCCAAGAGAATACATTCATTTGGGAATCTTGAACCATCTGTAGAGCCCGAGTCCACAACATTCTCGTGATCCCCAAACACGCCATTCAGCTCAGAGTCAGACACAACTAAATGACCAGCACTTTCACTTTTTATCCATTGGGAGCAGACAGACAATAAACAAATAGTTTGTCAGGGGTTGATATATGCTAAAGATAAATAAATAAAACAGGGGGGAAAGGCTGCAGGGAGCAAATTGGGTGTTCAGGTGAACATTACATAAGGAGGGAGATATGGAAAGTCTGACCTGCAGGAGGTGAGGGAGTTCAGTTGGGGGAAGGAGAACTTCAGGAAGGCAGAATAGTAAGTTCATAGGCTCTGAGGCAGGAGAGCACCAGCTATGTTCAAGGAATAAGGGGGAGGCTGTGCGGTATGAAGGGAGAGCAGTGTCAGGTACCAACTCATGCTGGACATCACACCATCGTGAAGGTTTTGTATTTTGCTCTGAGTGGGATGGAAAGCCAATAGAAACTGTAACAAGAGATTAATACATGTAAGACACTTAAGGCTTGCCAGGAGGCATTAGTGGTAAAGAACTTGCCTGCCAATGCAGGAGACATTAGAGATGTGGGTTCAATCCCAAGGTCAGTAAGATCCCCTGGAGGAGGTCATGGCAACCCACTCCAGTATTCTGGCCTGGAGAATCCCATGGACAGAGGAGCCTGGCGGACCACAGTCCATGGGGTTGCAGAGTTGGACACAACTGAAGGGACTCAGCATGCACACAAGACACTTAAAACACCGTGCACAGTAAGTATGCAAAATTCTAGATTTTTACTTTCCTTGACTCTAAAGGTAACCTCCATTCTGCTTTATGAGAAATCATTTTTATTCTAAAATATGGCAGAAAGGATAGAAATCCTGATCTTAGAGATGAGATTTGTGGTTGCCAGTGGCAAGGGGTGAGGGGAGTGGGGTTTGGAGGGCGGGGGGTGTCAAAAGAAATAAACTTCCAGTTATAAGACAGCGTAAGCACGAGGGATGTAATGTACCGCATGATAAATACAGTTAACACCACTGGGCTTCCCCGGTGGCTCAGTGGTAAAGAATCCACCTGCCGGTGCAGAAGACACAGGAGAGATGGGTTTGATCCCTGGTTCAGGAAGATCTCCTAGAGGAGGAAATGGCAACCCACTCTAGTACTCTTGCCCGAAAAATCCCATGGACAGAGGAACCTGGTGGGCTACATTCCATAGGGTTGTAGAGTCAGACACAACTGAATGAGTATGCACGCTCGTCATGTATGAAAGTTGTTAACAGAATAAATCCTAAGAAGAAAATCACAAGAAGAAAAATTTTTTCTATTTCTTCAGTTCTGTACCCATATGAGATAATGCGTGTTTGTTAAATACTTAAATACATGAAGTGATAATCACTTCATGATGTATGTAAGTCAAATCATTATGCTATGTGTTGTAAACTTACCTGTGTAAGTGCTGTATGTCAATTATATCTCAATAAAACTGGAAGAAAAAAACTTCATTAATATTGAAAAAATCCTGATTGTACAACTTTAGGTCCAATTTTAACATCCTCCATCTACAAAGAGGATTGGTGATTAGAAAATTATCCCATATTCAAGACTGGGTTCTTTACCTTTGCTGTTTGACGATTTATTTTCTAAAAAACTTCTTATTATGAGTATTTTCAATCTTAAAATTAAGCTAGAACCACCCAGCTTCAAACAATTATCAATTCATGGCTAATCTTGTTTCTCCTATATTAGTGTCTATATTCTTTCCCCTCCTCACACTGAATTACTTTACAAATCTCAGACACATCTTCATCTGTGAATGGCTCAGTATATATCTCTGAAAATAAAATCTTTCTTTTTTGCTTTACCACATTACCATTATCACACCTACCAGTTTAATGATAATTCCTTGAGAGCATAAAAAAATCCAGTCAGTCATCAAATTTTCCTGGTTGTCTCCTTAATGCTGTTTAAAAATAGTTGATTTGGGGACCTCCCAGGTGGTCCAGTGGTTGAGACTCAGCACTACCAACGCAGGGGGCAAGGGTTCCATCCCTGGTTAGAATAGAATAGAATGGGATAGAACAAAACGTAAAACAGCTGATTTGTTTAAATTGGGATCCAAACATGCACTTTGCATTTGGGTGTTAGGTCTTGTAAATGTTTTAAGATCTGACTATTCACCCCCTGTTGTTGTTTTTTCTTGTCATTTATTTGTGAAGAAACTTGGTCTCCTGTTCCTTAGATGTCCCTCATTTGGGATTTTGCTGACTACCTCCCCATAGAGCTGTGAACATGTTCCTCTTTCCCCTTGTTTCTCCTTTAAACTGGTAGTTAGTTCTAGGGGCGTAACCAAATTGGGTTTTTTGGCCTAGACCTCGTGAGAAGTTTCTGAACTTCCTGTTACACCCCATCAGGAGATATGCCCTGCCTCTCTTTCTCTTTCATTTGTAATACACATAA
Organism: Bison bison bison; assembly: GCF_000754665.1. Classification (NCBI taxonomy): domain Eukaryota; kingdom Metazoa; phylum Chordata; class Mammalia; order Artiodactyla; family Bovidae; genus Bison; species Bison bison. The sequence goes on along the minus strand of NW_011494936.1, from coordinate 2,551,600 downwards.
TATGAAATTAGCATTTTAGCCACATTAAAGAATACAACTCAGTAGTATTTAGTACATTCACAATGTTGTACAACCATCACCACTATCTAATTTCAGAACTCTTAGGTCACCTCAAAAAGAAATCCTGTACCCATTAAGTAGTCATGTCCTATCTCCCACCCGCCAGCCCCTGGCAGCCATGAATGTGCGTTTGGTCTCTCTCGATTTTTCATATGAATGGAATCATAGGACACATGTCCTTCTGCGACTTGCTTCTTTCACCTAGTATAATGTTTTCAAGGTTCATGCAAGTTATAGCATGTAGCAGTACTGCATTCTTTTTATGGCTGAATACTACTCTATTGTGGATATTTTATTTACGTCTTTCTCTACTAATGGACGTTTAGGTTGTTTCCACCTTCTGACTTCTGTGAATAATGATGCTGTGAACATTTGTGTACCGTTTTGCTGGCATGCCTGTTTTAGTCCCTAGAAACGCCTCTCTTTTTGTGGTGCTAGGACTCATGAGTGGGTTCAGTTGGCTTCAGCTTGATCCATATAAGATAACGTTCCCTGTGGGCCTTTCATCTATTGATTTCAGCCACCACTGATAACCACTGCCTATTCCAGTAGGGATCCAACAGCACAATTCTCATAGAAGCAGGCATAGAGGTCAAGGTGGCCTAACCACTTTACTTTACATGGAAGCCTCAGTTAACATTAAAGCAGCACTGTTTTGGGCAATGAAGCTCATGCATACCTCCAAGGGGAAGAAAAGGGGGAGAAAAGGGCTGGTGACCAAAAAGTGTGGGAAAAGCTGATATGATAGATGCCCTTGCTGCAGACTGCACTGTCCGCTCATGTGCTAAAGCCCCCAGGAAGTTATGCAGTCAAAAATCCTGTTTCGCTAAACCAGTAGGGCCTAAAAGCTCACGTGACCTAGCATCAAGCATCCTCAGACAGGTGGCATTGAGAGGCAGGATAATGGAGTGGTTGAGAGCACAGATGTCAGTGCTAGATTTCTATGGCTCAAATCCTATCTCTGCTGCTCAATAGCTGTGTGACCTTGGGCAAGTTGCTCCACGTCTCTGTGCCTTGATCTCTCCATGGAAGGGATAAAAGCAACACCTATCTCATAGGGTCTTTTACAAGGATTAAAGGAGTTAAGATATGCGAAAGCACTGTGCCTGGCCAAAGGAAGGTGCTGAGAGTTACCTGTTATGATTAAATTGTGGGCCTAGAGGACAGATCAGTGCTTTCAGGCTGCTGGCTCTGAGAGCTGCTGGGGTGCTGGGTAAGGAGGCAGGGCAGGGTCGCTCCAGGGCAGGTGAGCAAAAGAGGGACGGAAGAGACTCTGCACATGGGCAAGTTGGTGAAGGGAGAGCTGGATCCTGGACTCAGCAGACTTCCCTGGTGTTGGAACAGGGAAGGCTTCAGTGCCCCCTCCACTCCAGTGGGCCCAGACCACAGTTCGCTCCTTTTTCCTGAAAAAGGGGGGTCATGGCCACACTCACATCCATGTCCCTAGGTTGCCTGGGGCTGTCCTCCTGGCCTTCTCTCCAGTGGTTCCCATATATCTCTCGTCTCTTCTCTCTAGTATCAGGTTACAATTTTTTCATGATGATTCAGCTTGTTTTCCTCTTTATTTTCTACATGAGAAATGGAGAAGGAAATGGCAACCCACTTCAGTATTTTTGCCTGGAAAAACCCATGGACAGAGGAGTCTGGTGGGCTACAGCTCATGGGGTCGCAAAGAGTTGGACATGACTGAGTGACTAAGCACACACGAGAAGAGAGAAAACCTTCCCTAGGATCATTAACCACAGCTTTCCTTTCTCTTGGTGGTGAAGGTGGGGTGGGGGAACTGCCTGGAAACTGCCAGGTGAGTAGAATCCAGTGTCCGCCCATCACAGTGTCCAGAGGCTTTTGTGTCCCCTTACCCCTGCTGCCTGGCCTGTCGGCTTGGGGGCTCCGAGTGCTCAGTGGCCTAGTTTTCACAACCAGCCTCTCACCAGCCAGCCCGGCGGGGTACTCCAGCTCCATCCCTCCATGGTGACATGGGACCTGTTTCATCTCATTACATAATTAGCTAAAACTAGACCAAGTCACTGCTTTTACCAGGCCTTTTGTGTCCTAAGCCTACCTACTCCCATTTTATTTTGGAAAAATCTAGTCCTTTCCACTTTGGGCTGGAAAAAATATATATTTGGTTTATGTTTAAAAATTGTTTAAGGATGTCAATGCAACTAACTGCCTTCCTCTCCACTCTGCTGGCACCTTCCTGCCTCTTTTTCTCATATTTGCCATGTCCTCTCTAGGCTGTGTCCTCAGCCCTGTGCTTGGGTAGGAAAGCATCCTGGATATTGGGCATCTATGTCTTCCTGCCTCTTGCCTGTTCTGTGTCCCTCTGCCCTCTATCAGCACCACCTCTGGACCAATTTGGCGGATCCCAGCCCTGGGTTCATACTTTTCTGTTGTGGGATCATACAGCAGCTTGGTATATTTAGGACAAACTTCACTGGCATATAGGAAGCTTTGATGGTTTCCCATCCACTACTTTCCTGTTCCCACACCAGCAGCAGCCTCAGTCCCTGGGTCAGACTGAGAGCCAACCCCCAATTCATAATCACCATTAACCTTAAAAAGTAAGTCGAGGGACTTTCCTGGTGGTCCAGTGACTGAGACCCGCTGCTGTCAATGCAGGGGGCCCGGGTTGGATCCCTAGTTCAGGGAACTAGATCCCACATGCTGCAACTAAAGATCCTGCACTCCACAACCATGACCCAGAGCAGCCAAATAAATGTTAAAAAAACCCCCAAAAACGTTAGGTCCGTAATTGACATTGCTCATTCAGAAAGCAGGAGATGCTAAGTCTAAACTATTCAAGGCTAAGCTCTTTGTGAATCTGAGTCAGCTCCTTATTGTCCCTGTTGTAGGGTAAGGGAGTCAGAGAAGGCGAGGTTCGGAAAAAGAATAGGACTGGCACTTTACAGGAACATCTGTAACACCTTTAATGAGTAGAGAAGAGGCAGCAGTCAGATTAGTGAGCTGCTGCACTAACCCAAGAAAAGAGTAAATATATATAGGCATATATGTGGAAATCTACTGTCTTAAGGGGGCCTGTTCTTCTCCAAGATTGTTTGGAGTTGTCATCTCTTAAATGGCTGGGGCAAGGAATTCTGGAGAAGCTGGACCAGCTGGGAGCTGGGCGTAATCAACCTTAATGTCCACTTTTTTTTCTTTGGATGAGAGTTCTTTGTTTTGCATAGAATGGTGGGGAGGACCTGGAGGGTAGTTTTAACTCCAGGCTATTTTGAGCCATGTAATTTTCCTTCACCTGTTGTATCTGACTCTTTGCAACCCCATAGACTGCAGCACGCCAGACCTCCCTGTCCTTCACTATCTCTCAGAGTTTGCTCAGGTTCACGTCCATTGAGTCAGTGATGCTATCCAAACATCTCATCCTCTGCCACCCTCTCCTCCTTTTGCCTTCAGTCTTTCCCAGCATCAGGGTCTTTTCACTGTCCCTGAGAAAGTTGCTCAGTCATGTCTGACTCTTTGCGACCGCATGGACTATACAGTCCAAGGGATTCTCCAGGCCAGAATACTGGAGTGGGTAGCTGTTCCCTTCTCTAGAGGATCTTCCCACCCCAGGGATCAAACCCAGGTCTCCCGCACTGCAGGTGGATTCTTTACCAGCTGAGACACCAGGGAAGCCGTCCCTACCCTGTCTCTAAAGGTGGCCTGTGGTTCTTTTCCCAGATTCACACTCTGGGGTGAGGAGAAAGGTAGTGAGATGCTCCTAAGACGAAAGTCATGACTGCTCCCCTTTCCTGAGGGTCTCCAGCCCTGGGCTCCGGGCATGTCTAGGCAGTGCCCCAAACTGCTGGTGTGTTCTGAGGGGAGAACTGATTCCGCAACAGAAAGAAGTTGCCTCACAAGAATGAAAGGACAACTTCAAACATGCTGGCAGAAACGCATC
>NW_011494936.1:2488710-2547539 GCF_000754665.1 Bison bison bison | reverse complement strand
CAAACGTCAGCCATGAAGCAACCCTCCAGGTCATGCCAGCAGCCAACCTGTCGCGGGCTGTGGAAACCAATGACCAAAGAAAGAAGGAAGCACACCTGAGCCAGCTTGCTCTCGAGCTGCAATATGCAAATGAAGGCACAGGTAGTTGCTTAATTCCTACACCTGTTCTGACTTAGCACCAAGTGGAAGTGCTGAACTAGGATTTTGACAGGTTGCCAGTGCTGGCAGTGGATGCGGAACATTTCACAGTGATACCACCCACCCGGTGCCAGGGAAGGGACACAGAGCCCATGGAGTCTGCCTTCAGCTGTGTGGAGAAGCCTTCCTCCCGCCCACAGGGAGGACTTGGGCTGCTGCTTGGCTTCCCTGGAGTAGCTTACAAAATAAATTAGCAGGACCTGACATTTAAAATTTTATCAGTTGTAGATTTTTAGAGTGTCAATGGGGTTTGGGTTTCATGGTTGCTGCTAAAATAAATGTGAGCAACTCGCATGACTATATTCAGTTTTCACTGATTTAATTACTGCTTAGAAAAGAAATTGCCAGATGGAAAAGACATCGGCATCATGCCTCACATTCTTCCTGGTGTTCGAGTCAGAGTCAGTATTGATCAAAACCTTTCAGTGGCCTGTAGTTTCCACCCAGTGGTTTTAAAGTGACATGTAATTAGTTGGCTTATTTGTGGCCCCTTCTTCATGGCTGTGCCTTGGACAGTATCAAAAGAGACCTGTCTGGGGCCATTTACTAAATCTTTAAGTTCAGTATCTTGTGAGCTTCCAGAACCTTTGTTGGCAGAATATGGAAGTGTTTTAAAATGCAAGTGGGAGAAAAATCTTGAAAAGATGGTAGACTCATATAAAAAAGTGTATGCATCTGCTTTAAGCGGCTTTTTATTAGTGGAGTGCATGGCCTGCTTAATAGATAGTAAAACCTAAGACCTAGCAGCAGTTTTAACTCTCTGGGGAGCACAGATTATGTTCAAAGGGCTTATGTGGTTCGTGGTAAGATCAGTTTGGGTTATGAGAGAAAACCCAACTCAAATGTCAACGGAGTGGTTCTAGGACTAGAGCATTGTTACTGGCAGGTGGGGTGTCAACCATTTGGGGGATTTGAACTATCGTCACAGATTGGGAGAGGACCTTGGCCATTACAGTCTCCAGCTTCCCCAGCCTCCAGTCCTGGAATCTGTGACAAGCTAGATGGTTGACCTTGCTCAGGACTTCACAGGCAGCCTACTTCATGGGTGCCTGCCCAGATCTAAGCTTATACAGTTTCCCTGTGGCCTTTAACCACCCAGCCTGCTCTCTGAATGTCCCAGAATGAATGCACTTTTATAAGACAGGTTTTCTAACATCTGAAGTTAGGTCGCATGTGTCTTCTAACTTGCCTTTTCCTTTTTCAGGATCATTCTGTAGATCCAGCTCCTTCTGAGGTGGCTTAGTTAATCAAAGAGAATGAACTTGCCAGAGACAAGAGAACAGTGCTGCAGCCAAGCAAAGAACAGTAGCTGTGCTTCTAAACTAGACTCACCAAAGAGCCCATGAACATTTTCTAGACCAGCATCCCATCTCATTCAGCCTTTCCTCCCTCTCAGAGTTTCCAGATGTTTTACCATCCTGAGGTCCAGCATTAGCCAATGGTCTTAAAAGGGACGCCTAGCAAAGAAAGGAATATGGGAGGTATGGTCTGGTAGGGTGCCCCTTTCTGGGCAGTGTACTTCTGGATGGTTGGATGTTGAGACACTCACCTATCTCCTAACTATACTTTAACATTTCCTGAACATCTTTTGAAAATCATTATTTTCATGATGTACATTATGTAAAATAGTACAACCACTTTGGAAAACAATTTGGCATAGTAAAGCTGACCCAGCAATTCCATTTTCAGGTATATTCTCTATAGAATCTCTTGCAAATACACATGTAAAACAATGTACATAGTAACACTGTCTACAAAAGCAACAAAAACAAACAAATGAACAAACAAAACTGGAAATAGGTCAAATGTCCACTGCTGGTTGGATGAGGAGATACATTGTACATTCTTTTTTATTATCGTGGTAAAATGTACATAACACATAATGTACCATTTTAACTATGTTAAAGTGCACAGTTTGTGGAATTAAATACATTCACATTGTTATGCAACCATCACCACCACCATCAGCAGAAATTTTTCATCTTCCCAAACTGAAACTCAGTACCCATTAAACATTAGCTCCCCATGTCCCATTTCCCTCAGCCTCTAGCAAACTCTATTCTGCTTCCTGTCTCTATGAATTTGACTGTTCTAAGTACCTCATGTAAGTGGAATTGTACAGTGTTTGTCTTTTGTTACTGATTTATTTTACTTAGAATAATGTTTTCAAAGTTCATCCATGTTGTTATCATGTATTGGAATTTTACTCCTTTTTAAAGCTTAATAATATTCCACTGTATATTTATACATAGCACATTTTGTTATCCATTCATCCATAGATAGATGCTTGGATTGCTCCGAGCTTTGGCTCTTGTGAATAATGCTGCTATGAACATGGCTCTACAAATATTTGCTCAAGTCCCTGTTTTCACTTCCATGCAGTATATACCTGAAAGTCAAATTGCTGAAAGCCAATTCCATGTTTTGAGGAATTGTTATGCTGTTTTCCACAGGAACTACACCTGATCACTCTTTTTTAACTGCATATATTATAGTATAACTACTTATTAGATATTGCCAAACTTTTTCCTAAGATTTTATCTATATAGATATATCTACATGTATTATATCTACATTTTTATAGAGGTATCTCTATGTATATCTATAGAAATATCTCTATATCTATTTCCATATCTGAAGTATATTTAGAGTTTCTGGTGACCCAAACCTTTCCAACACCATTACCAGATTTCTTAACTTTGGCCAATTTAGTATTTTTAAAATCATTTTATCATGGACTTAATTTTTATTTCCATAATTACCATTGCAGTTACTCATTTTATATATGTGAAAGTTTTATTTTCACATGGAAGTCTTTAATCCATTAAGAATTAATTTTTGTATGATAGAGGTCTAATTTTGTTCCTTTTAACTTGATAACCAAATGTCCTGACTCCATCCTCTTCCCATTACCATTATCTCATATATCAAGTTCCCATATAGTTGATCTGCCTCTGAGCTGTTTGTTCACTTGGTTAATTTGTCCACCTTCATTACTGGCATCTGTTTTATTTATTAGGAGATAACAATGAGGTATTGAGAGAGACTGATGCTGAACACTTGGGTACTTTATTGTCCACTGTTGTAACTGCACCTGGGGATGGACGAAGTGGTTGGAATTGGCCTACTGGTTGATTAAAGTGCATGCACTCATAGAGCTCATATATTTAAATATGAACACACATATTTAAATCCTGATGATGCAATGTGGTAAGTGTGGTTATACAGGAATAGCTGCAGTGATATGAGGAATCACAATGAAGGAAACAAGTAACTCCAGTATTTGGGTATCCAAGAGGGTAACAGAAGCAAATAGCATTCCAAATAGCAAGTGTATGGTGTCATAGTTGAGAGCTGAGGTCTAGGGTTAGACAAATTTAATATTGAATCCAAGTGCCCACACTTATTAGCTGTGTGACTCAGACAGTTCTCAGGGTTGAACTTCAACTTCCTTATCTATTCAACAGAGATAATAATACCTCAGAAATTTGTTGGGAAAATTAAACCCAAAAAAAGAAAAACAAAGGAAAAAGAAATGAACAAAGAAGAAATACAAAAACAATTGGAAAACAAGGATTAAAATGGCAATAGTTATATACCTATCTATTATTTTAAATGTCAATGAACTAAATGATCTGATCAGAAGACACAGAGTGGCAGATTGGATAAAAAAACAACCAAGAACCTACAATATGTTGCCCAGAAGAGACTCACTTCAGGGCAAAAGATACAAACAGACTGAAAATAAGGGGATAAAAATATATTTCATGCAAATAGAAATGGCAAGAAAGAGAGGGTAGCAAAACTCATATCATACAAAATAGAGGTTTTTAAATAAAATTTAAAATGAAAGCCATGAAGAAAGACAAAGAAGGCACTATACAATGATAAAGGGATCAATATCAGAAGAGGATGCACCCAATATAAGGGCACCTAAATATATGAAACAAATACTGACAGACATAAAGGGAGAAACTGACAACGTACAATAACAGTAGGAGACTATGACACCCCACTGACATCAACAGACAGACTAACAACAAGGCAGAAAATCAAGAAGGCAACAGAGGTCCTAAATAACAGTCCAATTGGAGTTAATTGATATCTACAAAACACTACATCCAAAAAACCCCGAATACACATTCTCTAGGTTAGACCACATGCTAGGTCATGAAATCAGCCTCAACACTTTTAAGAGGATAGAAATTATTTCAAACATCTTTTCTGACCACAATGGAATGAAACCAGAAGTCAACCACAGAAAGAAAAACAGGAAATAAATGACCATATGAAGATTAAACAACATGCTACTAAGGAAACCAATGGGTCAACAAGGAAATCAAAGAAGTGAGAAAATATCCCAAGACAGATGAAAATGAAAACACCACCTTACAAAATCTATGAGTTGCAGCAAAAGGAATTCTAAGATGGAAGTTCATAGTGATATAGACCTTCCTCAGGAAACAAGAAAAATCACAGAAGACCACAAAAGACCCAGAATTGCCAAAGCAATCCTGAGGAAAAAGAACAAAGCTGAAAGTGCAAATCTTCCAGACTTCAGACAGTACTACAAAATACAGTACTGAAAACATCATGGTATTGGCACAAAAACAGACATGCATCAATGGAGCAGAACAGAGACCCCCAAATAAACCTTGTTTATTATAAATAAACCCCATATACCTAGGATTGATTAATCTATGATGAAGGAGGCAAGAACATACAGTATGAAAGACGATCTCTTCAGCAAGTGGTATAGGGAAAGCTGCATGTAAATCAACGAAATTAGAATATTCCCTCACAGTAAATTCAAGACTAAATTCAGAATGGCTTAAAGACCTAAATATAGGACATGACACTATAAAACTCCTAGAAGAGAACATAGGCAAGACATTCTATGATATAAACCATAGCAAAATTTTCTTAGATCAGTCTCCCAAGGCAAAAGAAATAAAAGCAAAAATAAACAAATGACCCCTTATCAAAGTTAAAAACTTTTGCACAGCAAAGGAAATCAACTCCAAATAAAACAACAACCTACAGAATGGGAGAAAATATTTGCAAATGATATGACCAACAAGGGGTTAATGTCTAAAATATACAAATAGCTCATACAACTCAATTAAAAAAAAATTGAAAAATGGGTAGAAAACTTAAATAGACATTTTTCCAAAGAAGATATACAATGGTGAATAGGCACATGAAAAGATGCTCAACATTGATAATCATCAGAGAAATATACATCAAAACTACAATGAGCTGTTAATTCACCCCAGTCAGAAAGGCTATCATCAAAAAGTCTACAAAAGATAAATGCTGGAGAGGATGTGGAGAAAAGGGAATTCTCATACACCATTGGTGGGAATATAAATTGATGCAGCCACTATGAAAAGCAGTATTGAGGTTCCTTAAGAAACCTAAAAATAGACCTACCATATGATCCAGTAATCCTACTCCTAAGTATATATCTGGAAAAAGTAAAAACTCTAATTTGAAAACATAATGCACCCCGATGTTCATAGTAGCACTATTTATAATAGACAAGACATGAAAACAACCCAGGATCTATCAACAGATGACTGCCTTAAGAAAATGCGTTATATATATAGAAGCCCACATATATACATATATATGGGCTTCTCTGGTGGCTCAGACAGTAAAGAAGCTGCCTGCAATGCAGGAAACCTGGGTTCAATCCCCTGGAAGATCCCCTGGAGAAGGGAATCCAGATGGCTGGGAGAAATATCAATAACCTCAGATATGAAGATCTCTCCTTATGGCAGAAAGCAAAGAGGAACTAAAGAGCCTCTTGATGAAAGTGAAAGAGGAGAGTGAAAAAGCTGGTTTAAAACTCAACGTTCAAAAAATGAAGATAGAGGCATCTGGTCCCATCACTTCATGGCAAATAAATGGGAAAACTGGAAACAGTGAGACTTTATTTTCTTGGGCTCCAAAATCACTGCAGATGGTGACTGCAGCCATGAAATTAAAAGACACTTACTCCTTGGAAGAAAAGCTATGACCAACCTAGACAGCATATTAAAAAGCAGAGACATTACTTTGCCAACAAAGGTCCATCTAGTCAAAGCTATGGTTTTTCCAGTGGTCATGTACGGATGTGAGAGTTGGACTATAAAGAAAGCTGAGCACGAAGAATTGATGCTTTTGAACTGTGGCATTGGAGAAGACTCTTGAGTCCCTTGGACTGCAAGGAGATCCAACCAGTCCATCCTAAAGGAGATCAGTCCTGAATATTTATTGGAAGGACTGATGCTGAAGCGCCAATAGTTTGGCCACCTGATGGGAAGAATTGATTCATTTGAAAAGACCCTGATGCAGGGAAAGATTGAAGGCAGGAGAAGAAGGGGACGACAAAGGATGAGATGGTTGGATGGCATCACTGACTCGGTAGAGATGAGTTTGAGCAAGCTCCGGGAGTTGGTGACGGACAGGGAGGCCTGGTGTGCTGCAGTCTATGGAGTCACAAAGAGTTGGATGTGACTGAACTGAACTGAGCAACACAGATGGAACTAGAGAATATCGTACTTAATGAAGTAGGTCAGAAAGAGAAGGACAAATGATACATCATTTATATATGGAATCTAAAAAAAATACAAATGAATCTATACACAAAACAGAAAGACTCACAAGTATAGAAAACAAACATGATCACCCCTTTGGAGAGGGAAGGGGCAGAAAGATAAATTAGAAGTATGGGATTAATAGATACACACTACCATATATAAAATAGATAAGCAACAAGCATTTACTTTATAGCATGGGAAATATTTGATATTGTGTAATAACCTATAATGATGATATTCCATTATAGGTTATTACGCAATTATTTTATAGGTTATTACTCCCATTATTTTGCTGTACACCTGAAGCTAACACACTATTATAAATCAACAATAATATTGTGAGGAGAGAGGATCAGCAGGTGTTAGCTCCATTTGTGACACAACCTATAAACAATAACTGAATAAAAACACTTCTAATAAACTTTTGGGGGCTGTAAAAAATAAATTAGACACCCTGGCTGTTCCCAAGGTCTAGGTAGGTGTTCTCAGGGTCCTGGGCTCCGTATTTTTAACAACCTCCGGAGAAGACTCTGATGTTCCAGAACACTCTTTGAAAGAACCTTGTAGATTAAGCATTTTCAACTGTCCCCGGATCTTTTTTCGTCTCTGACTGCAAATTCTTCTTTAGAAAAGTCTCAAGAATTGCTTTCTTTTCCATTCTCGCTTCCCCCGCCCCACAACTAGGTCCCCCCACCCCCAGCAGCTGAGGGTCTCAAGCACAGTTTCCTGGGTAGGTCAGGTGGCATCTCCGTGTCACTGCCGCCCTGTGGCTCCTCTGCTAGACAGAGAGAGCGTGCTCAGAGACCCCTCTCTTTCCACCGCAAAACAGAGCGACATTCTCTTCAAGCAACAGTTCTCTCAGACAGCAGCAGTTTGCACTAAATGTGATTCCACGCATGTGTCTTTCTCTTTTGTCTTGAAATACAGCATACAGCTTTCCGATTTCCTGTACCTTAGCTTTCTGTCTTCTGGAGTCACTGTCTCCAAAAGAGCAGCTTTAAAGGCGGAACTTGGGGCCTGGGGGCTTGATGTTTGATTTACAACTCCCTTCCCTTTTCTCCCGGGAAGCCCAAGGTCATTAATGCAATGCGCCCTCTAGAGGCCGGCTGAGCCATGCCAGTTAAATCCCGCGGAGGTTCTCTTCCGCCTTGACAACAAATAAAATAACCTAAGCAACCCGCAGTGAAGTGGGTCAGGGAAAACGTTTTAAAGTCGCTGTTTCTCTTAGAAAAGTAATCTTAGCCTAAAGTCTGACGGTCACTTTCTCTGGACAACTCCAGTTTCTTTAGTACATTTTCACGTGAAGCTGGTCTACCCTGTCCCAATTTTTTTGGCGGTATCTGAGACCCCCAAATGCCTAATTTGCAGTCTAGATTCCTTGTTTGTATGAGGGTCTCTTCGTAAGTTTGTCAAACCCAGGTTTTCGAGGTTGACTTAATTTTACCCTTTATGAAACAGCTTAATTTAGGATGAGAGAAAAAAAGATGAGAAAAAAAAAAAACCCATGGAAAAACATCCGCCCTGTGTGGATACGTTCCCATAAACTTTACCTACTGCCTGCTGTTAGTTGCTGTGGTCTTGATAAGTTGATGAATGAAAAAGAACTGGAGGTTTTGCAAGGTCCTCTTCAGGAGGACATTGAGAAGGACCAGAATCCTGCCCTATCTGCACCTGAGGTGTGGCCTTCTTGGAGGAGCCGGACATTTCACAGGCCCATGACTCTGTAAGAGGCTTGCACATACGCACTGCGCTTGGGAGCCAGCGTCTGAAGACCACGTGAAGTGGCCTACCCTGGGGAGAAAACGCGCCCAGGTGTTCTTAGTTAAGAGGTTGCTAATACTCACCTTGAGGGAGAAATTCACATTAGTTTAACCAACCTTGTATGCTTCCAGTTCAAGTCAAAAACCTGATGCTGCCAAATAGCAACACTGGCCCTTATTCATTTCTCAAGTAGAGTGAAATAAAATTGATTGTCAATAAAATATTTAGCACATCTAGGCTACTGTTTGAATTATAATGTCTCCTGCAGGCTTTAAAATGTCCTCTCTCTGCTTATTTCATTATTGATTAGGCAGACAAAATTTTTACTTAATGCAGTGACTATAATGTGTTTACTGGGATTAATTTACTCACTCTTGAGGATTAATTTAATTCTTTTATGATAGCAATTTTTCCTGGGACTTTTTTCCCCCAAAGGGTCACATCCAAATTTATTAGACTGCTACATGGTTCACAGTAATCTGGGTGTAACTGAATAATTTACGTCTGTGTTTGCTAAGTCTGGCTGATCATTAGAATTATCTTGGGGAAAATCTTAAAAATACAGATTCCTAGATCTCACCCTAGACCCAGTGAAGCAAAATCTCTGGAGGTGCAGCTGGGACATTCTTCCATTTAAAGGTGTTCCTCAGTGATTTGGGGGCAGTAGCCAGGCCCCTCTTGATGGTCTAGGGTTTGGAAACTAATCAATATAGTTTAGTCTTGGGTAATTTTAAGGCTAAAATATTATTGACGTTAAATGTAGAATTTTCTGCTGGTAACACCATATGTCCTTATTTCTTTGCGTCATACCATTCACTTGAATTACCGAAGCACCCCTCATGTATTAGCATGAACTTCAGAGGAGGTGAATGGGTTCAGAGTACAACTGTGTTGTCACTGGGAGTGGTCACTGTGGGTGGAGGAGGCAGCCTGAGCAAGCGGAACAGCCACTTTTTTGATGATGGCTTTTCTCTCTCTCTCCTGCTGAACTAGACCCTTAGGGTCAGTGTCACTCCACTTGACTGAACCCCTAAAGATTCCTGGGATCTTTGTCAGTTTTGGACTATCTGGACAGAGGAGCCTGGTAGGCTATAGTCCATGGGGTTGCTAAGAGTCGGACTCGACTGAGCAACTTCACTTTTACTTTTCACTTTCATGCACTGGAGAAGGAAATGGCAACCCACTCCAGTGTTCTTGCCTGGAGAATCCCAGGGACGGGGGAGCCTGGTGGGCTGCTGTCTATGGGGTCGCACAGAGTTGGACACGACTGACGTGACTTAGCAGCAGCAGCAGCAGCCAGAGGAGTTCACCATGCTCAGTGATATGAATTGGTACCTGGACGTAGCACTTGAAGAATATTGACCTGTAAAGTCACTTGGTGAGTAAAGACACAGTCAGAACATTTCAAAACTCTCAAGACTTAAAACACTCAATTATGTTTCAATTAAAAATAAAACACAAGAGCAAGCACAACAATGACCTAAAACACTAAAAAACCTAAAGTGTTGTTTCTTTCCCTCTCTTGTCAATCAATAGGTTTTTCTTTATTGAACAAAGGTTGTCCATCTGTTTGATCAAGGATTTCGTGAAAAGAAATGTATCCATTAGAAATGATCCAAATTTCACCCTCAGTCCCCGCCAAGGGTTGTGACAGTTTACCAGTCATTGAGAACATACGAGAGTCCTCTTATAAAATACTCTAAGAGTTTTTCTGTTAATTTTCTGTTTCTGTGTTTTTCCAGTTATATAATTCATCATCATAGATAATGATAATTTTACCTCCTTATTTCCAGTTTTAAAACCTCTATTTCTTACTTTTGCAGTGACTAGTAATTCTAGAGCAATACTAAACCATAGTGGGGAGAGTGGGTATCTTTGTTTTGTAACTCTAATAGGAAAATTTCTATTATTTCCTTATTAAATGTGAAATTTTAAAAACGTTATTTGCTTTACTGAGAATTTTTAAATTGGAGATAAAATTTTAGGTTTTATCAAATGCCTTTCTGGAATCTATATAATTTTATTGAAAATAATTTTTTAGGGACTTTCCTGGTAGTCCAGTGGCTGGCACTCTGCACTCCCAATGCAGGGGGCTTGAGTTCAATCCCTGGTCAGGAAACTAAATCCCACATGCAAAACTAAGACCTGGTGCAGACAAATAAATAAATAAGTAATAGTTGTTTATATTAAATTAAAATTTCTCAGGAGGTCTAAGACTTCTGGTTGCCCTGAATCTATCAAAAACATTATGGTGACAACATTACTTGTCATACAAAACAAAAACAAAAATCTAGAAACTGTGAAAATGCCTCTCAATGGGGAAATGGTTAAATAAATTATAACACTTTCATATAGTGGAAAACGATTCAGCACTTTAAAAAATAATGAAGTAGATTAGATATGCCAAGATGGATCAGTCTGCCATCTGAAGTCAAGTAAAAACAGCAAGCACAATACAGCGTGTGTCCTCATAAAAAGGGACATGCATATATCAGTATGCTTGTATATACAAAGGAACTTTCTGGAAGGATGCAGAGGAGCTATTAGAAATGTCTGCTTCTTGATAAAGGATACTTGTCTGGAGATAAGAGATAATCTACTCTGTGCTTCAGTGAAAAGAAAGCCACATGCATTATTCCTTTTTCAATGAAATAAAAAACTAACAAAAAAAGTCATGATTAAAGTTATTTCAAAAGAAAAAAATCGAGTTCCTTGGTAGTCTAGTGGTTAGGAATCGGAGCTTTCACTGCAGTGGCTTGGGTTCAATCCCAGCTCGGGGAGCTAGTCATGTAGTGTGGCCACACACAAAAAATTTTCCTTTAATTCATGTTAAAGGTTTAAATGCTAGTAACTAAGAGGTGAAAGATAAGCAATATTAAATACAACTCATTATGGGTCAAATTTGTCACGTAGAGGTTTTTGGTTTTGTGTTTTTTGTTGTTCTTTTTGCACATGAGGTGGGCACTTCTCTCCTGTTACCCTAGTCCCAATTCTAGTATGGAGCCTCAGCTTCTGGAATTTTCCACAAGCCCCTAAGCCTTCTGCAATGGGCACTTACTCCGGCTGAGTTGGCCTCACTCTCGAGGAGTCACGTAGAGCTTATATAGTTAATGTTCTCCAAATAGAATTCCCAATTCCATTCTTAACAGCAAATGGAAGCTCCTTTGGCTTTGTGCTAATAGGGACTCTTTCAACATGAATTAGTAATAGGAAAATGAATTACTAAGTTAGGGTCAACAATATGGTGATGTATGCTTTTGTAAAAATTATGATTATGACACTTGAAACAGGGGAAAATGCCTGCCATAAGGGCTTCCCAGGTAGCTCAGTGGTAAAGAATCTGACTGCCAAGCAGGAGACATGGGTTCAATCCCTGGGTTGGGAAGATCCCCTGGAGAAGGAAATGGCAACCCACTCCAGTATTTTTGCCTGGGAAACAGAGGAGCCTGGTGGGCTACAGTCCATGGGGTTGCAAAAGAGCTGGACATGACTGAGTGACTAGACAACCACGACAAATGATAAGTAAAGAGAGCAGACAGACAGTGCACATAGCCACTGTGGTTTTAACTTTGCAAAACTAAAGGAGGGATAAGGTAGCTTGGGTAGAGCAATTTGATAAAGTGATGGGTTTTCCCCAAGTATCTTTTTAGTATTCACATTACATTAGAATATTTTATTTAAAAATTAAAAAGAGGTAACAAAATAAATTGTTCTTGAAATCTTGATATGAAAAGGAAAATATATTTTCTTGTTTCCCTTTATGGCCCAATACAGAGAAGGGAAGTGCCCAGGCTCAAGGTCACACATAGCTGAGAAATTTAAGACAGCAAGTCAGGCAGGCCTTCCTTTGGTACTTTCAAGCAAATGAATTGAGCTTTTGCCATGGCAAGGCTGGATTCCTCTTTGGTGCTTCCTAATGGGTGGTTGCCCCCATGGTTATAGTTCACCCCAGAGTGACTGGTTCTGCTGCTCATTCATCACTTCAAGTGATCTGTCTCACCACCAGACTCCCTCTCTCTGGAAATGCAGTCTTGGTGGAACTGTCAATCATGGAAGATAGGGGAGGCAGGATCTGAGACCCAAGTGGGCCAATCAGACTCTTCTGCAAATTTGAATTACAAGTGAAATAGCATTAGATTAGGAAATTGATTCAAGTCCAGTGAGGCACCATTAAGTCCTGCTACTTAAACTAGCAGATGGAGGAGGCAGTGTCCCCTTCAGAGCAGGGTTTTTGGAGCTAGATTGAGTTGGAAACCCAGTTCTGCTGCTTTCAAACGTAATGAGCTTCCTATGCCTCAGTTTCCTCAGATTGTAAGCAGGGAATAATAATACTGCCCCCTCTAATAGTAGGGTTGTTACATGAATCAGTGCAAGTGTATCAGGCAGAGCTTTTGTCAGGAAATAAGAACCACTCTGAGTATCTGAAGCAGAAAAGGAATTTGATGCATGAAATTAGGAACATAGAAATCAATGAAAGGCTAGAGCAGTAGGCTCCTGGCTGCAGGCATGGTTTAGGGAACACAGTTCCAAACTGGCCTGCTGGAGAGCTGCCTTGTGTGCCACCATCAGGAAGGTGACCACTGGACTGTGACAGGAACGCCTGACTTCAGGAACACAGCGCCCTAGCTGTGACCCAGGGACCAGGGAGCCGCTTGGCTATTACTGTGCCCACTTCTCATCATTCAGGAAGCCGAGGATCAGACAATGGACAGGACTGTATCCAAGGGCATCAAGATCACTGAGTTTCTGTTTTTAAGTTTGAAGCCATGGCTGCTAGTAAAAGTGTTTGCATTTGTAAACAAGCAGTAACTTATAGCTGAATGATCTAACTTTGAGGACCCTTTCAGCTCTATAATTTCATAATTCTCTGGTCACATGTAAAAATCAGTTTCATTTACTTATAATTATGTGTCATATCTTCTGTATTGCAAAGAAGGAGGACGGTAATTCACAGTCCCTCCAGCAGAATGGAAGCATTTATTTCTTGCATCTTTCTGTCTCTCTTGAAATGCAGTTTTAGTAGTGTAATTCAGTTTTTATAGAGCAGCCTGGTGAACTGGAGACTTCAGTAGTTCAGTAACATATGTGGTTGGAGCTTTTACTGAGTGAGAGAAGCACCTGGACTGCAGCATTGTGAGTCTGGCAGGAAGGAGGAGAGAAAGAGGGTGGGGAAGCTGATTGTGATAGAAAACTCACAGGCGTCAACTCTGGGGGAGAGTGGGGGAACCCACCTGCCCTGTAGAAGTGGGTGGAGGTGGTGGTGGGCTGGGCTGAGCAACACCTTGGGTTCAAAGGCTCTAAATTCAGCTGTGATTCAAGTATCCATCTACACCAGGAAGTCTGACCTAACAACAGCAGAATCCTTCACAGGGATCTAGACACTGCAATGTTCAGAAACTTGGTGAAGTAGCTGAGTTCAGGGGTCTTTGCGTAGCAGGACCTCCCTGGGGGTTGGGGAGGAAGGGCTGGAGTGTGAGGAGAGGGAGAGGTGGGAACAGGGGATTTGCAGAGCTAAGCAGGTATCAGAGCCCCTTCCTCTTGCAAAGTCATCACTGAGATTTAGGCTGGGTGCTACTTACCCTGAGCAGAAACCATGAGATCGGAATTTCTTTCACTTGGATAGACTATAGACCTTTTTTTTTTAATCAAGAAAAATTCTGTGTTAGCTAGACTTATTGTGGTGGTCACAATATATATAAATAAGGAATTATGTTGTACACCTGAAAACAGTATAATGTTACATGTCAATTATTCCTTAAAAAAAAAAGAACTTCTCAGCTGGGTATTGGATCAAATGGTTTTTACTGTAACTACTTAAGTATGTAAAAATACGAAGCTATGTAAATTTTTGTCCATAGTGTTTACTTAATTCCATATTTATATTTATGTATGAAATATATGTGGGTGATCCTTGAACAACATGAGTTTGAACTGCGCAAGTCCACTATGAAGATATTTTTCAATAATTATCTACTCTAGTATTCCTCAGTACATAATCAGAGGTTGGTTGAATCTGCAGAGGGTTGACTGTAAAATTATAAGTGGGTTTTTGACTCCGTAGGGGGTTGATGCCTTCAAGGGGCAGCTGTATATTCCATGCCATGCCAGTCCCACTGTGATACAATTATAAAACAGTACAGTGCTGTGGTTAAGAACACGGGCTCTGGAGCCACACCCACTTGGATTCAAATTCTAGAGCCACCATTTACTTGGTATGTAATCTTAGGCAAGTTGATCTCTCTGTGCCTCAGTTAGCTCACTGGTAACATGAGGGTAAGAGGACCTATCTCAGAGTTGTTATGAGAATTAAATGAGCTAAACCATGTAAAGTATGCAGCACAGTGCCTGGGCTGCAGGAAGCTCTCCATAAGTACTAGCTATTACGTTATCTTTAAAACAGAGTGAAGCACAAACCATGTATGAGTGAAGCACAAACACATCTGCAAAACCAATATTATTCAAGTAGGTCACAGTCATTTAACATAACAGATGATGCTATTGTTCCGAAACTAATTGGTCATGTTGGGTTTAACAGTAGGAAGATGTGGTCTGAGGTTCAGTTCTGTATTTATTTTGGCCCTGGGGTTCAGTGCTAAAGGAGAGAATACCAGTTAGCCTGGTCTTGTTTGCTAGTGCAGAATAATTAGACTTCATAGTTAATTAAAAGTCTACCCTTGAGCATTTCTGAAATGCCAGTTCTAATGAAATGCCACTTGATAACTCTGTGGAACTGTCTTGTTCATCCGTAAGTAAGGTTAGCCCTGGCATATCCTGGAAGTCTGCATTAAGTGAGCGTCTAGTAGCATGAGTGCAAAAGTGAGGAACAGAAAAGTTCCTCATTGTTCATTTACTGCTATGTTCACAATAAATGAACTTTTATAAGCTGCCAGGTGCAACACAGACTCTGCAAACAGAACGAGAATGTAGTTCTGCTTACTACAAGCTTTCCTTCAGTTTGGACACCAAAACACTTGGCATTCCCACTACTTCAGTTCAGTTCAGTCGCTCAGCCGTATCCGACTCTTTGCGACCCCATGAATCGCAGCACGCCAGGCCTCCCTGTCCATCACCAACTCCCGGAGTTCACTCAGGCTCACGTCCATCGAGTCAGTGATGCCATCCAGCCATCTCATCCTCTGTCGTCCCTTTCTCCTCCTGCCCCCAATCCCTCCCAGCATCAGAGTCTTCCAACTACTTAGATTATTTAAATTATTTTAGATCTTCATTGTTCATCATAAGATGGCATCATTGGCCATTCACTTGATAAGATTATGTTTACAAATATAAATATGAGCTCTGAATTATATGGGAGAATATCAATTTAAAAAAGATTATCATCAAAATGAAGATAGAAAATTGGAGGGAAAAAAAAGAACAAATCACAACCTATACTCTTTTGGAGAATTGAAGACTCTAGGGAATTTAGAACTCTTTCCCTTTGGTTACTCAGTGCCTAGTATACAGTGGGTGCTCAATAAATATTTGGGTCTCCAAGAGGAAAAGAAACTAGTAAGGGAAAAGAAGGCAATAGCCATTTCTGTGGTTATTATGGAGAGGCGGGTAAGATGCTGGGATGTAGAGGTCTGTGGACCCACAGGGCTCACTTCTGGCCCTCTGGGTTGGGAACAATTAGGAGCTGGGCTGACTGGGCCCACGACATCAGGTCTTGAAAGGATGACCTAATTATCAGCGGCCGTGGGTAGAGGGTGGGGCTGAGATCCTGCTCTTGGGATTAGGGCAGAAACTAGGACTGCCCGCCCTGCAGCTGGGGCCTGTGTGTAAGACAGTCTGGGAAAACCAGTCCAGGGTGCAGGGTGAGTGAGAGAACCTCCACCCTGGACCACATCCTCCTGAACAGTGGACCAGTCACATCAGATACCTTTATATGAAGCCCATCAGTGCTTCTATTTTGTTCAACCGGAGAAGAATTACTTTTAACCTGAAGTTCCCAGTAAACAGGATTCAGGATGCAGCAGTTTCTTGAGTGGATCCAGATGGCCCACATCTGTAGCACTGCAGCCCACAGCAGGGTACAGATTCCTGGGTCCAGCCCTGGAGCTCAGGATTCCTTCTGGGTTCTTTGGAGCCTGGTATATCTGCATTTGAAACATGCTCCCACGTGATTCAGATGTGTGAGGGCCGTTTCCTTGAAGGCACGGCAGATCTGTTTTTAGCTAAATACGCTGCTGAGTCAGTCTTTATTGATTTGCTACACTGCACAGGGCTCTGGGGCTGGGTCTCTGCAAGAGGCGATTGTTCAACTGTGTCCCCTGTCCTCTCCTCACTGTATGCCCCACACTGGGCGACTGCTATCTTTTTCCTGTAATTAAGCCTTCCTCTGGTGCCCTGGTTTTACTCGCTGGCTACCTGTATTGTTCCCCTGAGTCAGAATCCATGCTGGCATTTGCCTCTTTGTTCCCCTGGGATCCAACTTCCTGAAGCTGCTGGAGTCACCAGGTTTGTGGAGCTTGCCTGCGCTGAGTCCCATCAGCTAAGGAGCCACGCCAGTCCCAGGGCGCTGCTCCCTCATCAGCCATGGCCCATGGGATAAGAGAATCAAGGACAGCCATCCGGGTCGGGCTGGAGGTATATTTTGCTAGGCAAGCTGGTTCTTTCCTTGGGAATTTGGAGTCTAGTGTCATCACAGACTATGAGGAAATTAGGTGCCAGTTTTGTAAATTTTTTGGATTAATTTTGAAGTTGTTTAATTTATACCTAGAGTTGAGGAACATAGTAAAAACAACAGACAGTAGAAAGAAGTGTGGCCAGTTAGCTGTGGCAATCCCAGCCTTCCTGAGAGACCTGGCTGCTTAACTCACCCTGGGCATGCGAGTCCTGTCTATACACTCTGCTGTGGACAGGGCAAGCCCTGACTAGTACAGTCCATCTGCCTGCTGCCCTGAGCCTATGTCTGCTCTCCATGTCCCTCCCCACACGCCCAGACAACCCCCAACCCCAGTCAGCACAGTCTTACTTTACCGCTCTTACTGCTCGTCCCTGTGTGGGGTGTGGACCCAGGGTCTCAGGTGCCTCATTTGGGGACAAGCCTGTCCTGTGACCAGTCGTAGCCCACATTTAGACTTCAGAGTAAATGCTGTTTTCATTTCTGATCCACTCTTATATTTTGGAAAAGAATACCACTTCCTGATTTTTGAGAGATTGGGCCTTCTCTATTTCCATCTTTTCAGCTAAAATCATAATTATCTGAGGAAAGAAGTGTGATTTAGGAAGGAAGACAATGGCACCCCACTCCAGTACTCTTGCCTGGAAAATCCCATGGACAGAGGAGCCTGGTGGGCTGCAGTCCATGGGGTCGCTAAGAGCCGGGCACGACTGAACGACTTCACTTTCACTTTTCACTTTCATGCATTGGAGAAGGAAATGGCAACCCACTCCAGTGTTCTTGCCTGGAGAATCCCAGGGATGGGGGAGCCTGGTGGGCTGCCGTCTATGGGGTCGCACAGAGTCAGACACGACTGAAGCGACTTAGCAGCAGCAGCAACATTTATTTTGCAGGATGCTGAAATTTTTATTTGAGGCCTTGATTTATATAAAAATTCTGGCACAGCTTTCTTCTTCTTCTTTTTTTTTTTTGGTAGAGGGGGCTTTAGAGTTCCACATTTGTGGCAAAAGGGTTCCCTAGTTGTGATTTCTGATGTAAAAGTTGCTAACTTTCATGCTTTCTATATCTTGCTTTCACAAAGCAACAATCCATAAGATTATACCTGTTTTTCCTTAGCAGTTTCCCAGGACCTGTGATGTTTCATGCTCCTAGAAGTCATTGCTGATGTGTAGTTAGTGTGTGCCTGTTTTTAATTCTGGAATATATCTGTTCCCTTTTTCCTCTCCTGTTCTTTTCTCTTTAGCACTAGAGTGCTCATCTCTCTAGAAACTGAATCAGATTGTTCCTAAAATCAGGACTGTATCTCATTGTCAAAGTTTATATCTGAGAGGCTGCAGTCAGCATGGTTGTGGCATTTACTGAGCTCTTGGAATTCTCTCAAGCTGAAAGGCAATGATATTCAAGAAGATGTTTTCCTGCTGGTTGGGACCATCACTCAGACCTGGGACTTTCGCTTTTGTTGGCGCTAAAAGATGGCACCAATGATGGCACCAATGTTGGAGTGTGTTCCTGAGGGTGTGTTGGAATATAAGAAATACTTAGTGGGACTGAACTAACTGTAAGGCCCCATGCTGGGGGCTACAAGTAGGGCAACAGTAACTTTTATTCTAGGATCTTTTACAATAATAAAAGAGAAAAATGGTTTACAAAAATGACTTCTTTAGGACTGCAAAATTCTAGAGCCAGCAGGAAACTAGGAGATGATCTAATCTGTTGGTTTAAATGTTTGCCTTAAACCCACACCAAGCAATAAATTTAACATCGAGACCCAGTACACATGGCCATGGGCTTCCCAGGTGGTGCTAGTGGTAAAGAACCTGCCTGCCAATGCAGGAGACTTAAGAGGCGTGGGTTCTATCTCTGGATTGGGAAGATCCCCTAGAGGATGGCATGGCAACCCATTCAGGTATTCTTGCCTGGAAAATCCCTGGTGGGTTGCAGTCCATTGGGTCGCAGAGAGGTGGACACGACTGCAGAGACTTAGTATGCAGGCACACGGTCACAAGGACATACATATGTAATTGTAACATGCTTTACACATACTTCCTTGTCGTGTGCAATGTCCTCTAATATTTTCTGCTGGTTTTGATCTATTTTATTTCATTAATTAAAAATCCTGTTTGTAATAAAACTCCTAGAAGAGATCATAGTAAAACATTCTCTGACACAAGCTAATGTGTTCTTAGGTCAGTCTCCCAAGACAATAGAAATAAAAACAAAAATTAACAAATGGAACCTACAAACTTACAAGCTTTTGCACAGCAAAGGAAATCATAAACAAAATGAAAAGACAACCCTCAGAATGGGAGAAAATATTTGCAAATGATGCGGCCAACAAGGGCTTAATTTCCAAAATACGCAAATAGCTCATACACCTCAACACAAAAAAGCAAACAACCCAATTGAAAAATGAGCAAAAGACCTAAATAGACATTTCTCCAAAGAAGACATACAGGTGGGCAATAGGCCCACAAAAAGGTGTTCAAAACACTAATTATTAGAAAAATGCAAATTGAAATTACAGTAAGGTACTACCTCATACCAGTCAGATGGCCATCATTAAAAAGTCTACAAATAACAAATGCTGGAGAAGGAGTGGAGAAAAGGGAACCATCTTATAATGTTAGTGGGATTATAAATTGGTACAGCTACTATGGAAAACAGTATGGAGGTTCCTCAAAAATCTAAAAAAAAGAGTTGCCGTATGATCCAGCACTCACTCCTGGGCATATATTCCCAGAGTAATGATGCTTATGATGTGTTCTTTGTTCTGGCTTTGTCCCCAGTCTGGGAGTGAGGAGACTGACCAAATCAACCTCTCAAAGACCATTTCTGGACCTGCTTCTTGGGATTTGCTTCAGGGCCAGTTTATCAGCTATGTTAGAAAATTCTAAGTCTTACTACATCACCATCACAACCCACCTTTGGCTTTAACCTAGAATACTCAATCACCTATCTGTTCCTAATGTTTTTGACCTCTCTAAAAGAATCAAATTTACCTTCCAAATATGAAGATTTGCCACAGTAACATATTAAAAAGACTAGGCCTCAAGCTCTGTACAAAGTTCTGAACAGGAACCTTAGAGGGCAGACTTCTCAGGTTTGCACTCATGAAGCTGTGTGAGTTTGGGTGCATTTGTTTAAACATCTGTCACAGTACTTAGTGTCTCTCTAGATGCAAATGACATCTGAACCATGCAACAGCTTGCTGTTGCTTACATGCTGTCTTCAGCTTGAAGGAATATGAGTATGGCTCTCTAAATTATTCCTAATGGAGCATGAACATTTTCTATAACTCAAAATAGTCATAATTTCATAGGATTCTTCATCTTTTTGTGATTTGAAACTGTTATGCCAACCTGGTCCTTGGGACCTGTTTCGTGGATGTCAGGACAGATTTGAGTAAATAAAGTAATTTATTGGGCCATATAGTAAATATTTACTGAGCACTTACTTTGCGCGTGGCTACGCAGAAGGAATGATTTGAATGCCTTATGCTTCTAATGAGTTGAATTTCCCTTTGTGTTTGAGGACTTCCTCTAACCCCAGACCTGGAGTGAAATTCAAGGATTATAAATGCTATTCAAATGAGAACAAAAACACCCACCCCCACCCCAAAGTCCTCTGTAAAGTGAAACTTTGCTTCTCCTGGCAGGCAGGATAATTCTCAGATGACAAGGGGTATATTTTTTTTCCTTGGGCTCCACTAATCAAAGTGTTAGCTTGTCTTGAACAAGCTTTACCCACCTCTGGTACCTTTCATCTAACACACCGAAGTTTTCTATAAATAGCAATTATGTCTTATAACACCCTTGTTGGCTCCATTTGATGGAGAAGAAAAGTGAGGTGGTGCAAGATTCCATTGCTTACAGAGGAGCCTCTAGTGAGGCATGATGCCTTGTTTGCTGAGTCCGGCTCTGTCTTCGGGTAACCAAAAAGCACAGTACACAGCTCAGCAAATTAAATGCTTTGGTTTCTTGGTTTGCTTTTCTGACTAGCTGGGTTCACAAAGTGGGCTAATACTGTATGATTCCATTTATATCAGACAAAGTTAATCTATGGCGTTATTTGTCAAGATAGTGGTTATTCCCCTTATACATGACTGGTAGGACTGTTAATTGGCATAGTCACTGGGAAAAACAGTATGCAGGTTTCTCAAGAAACTAAATGTAGAACTACCATATGACCCAGCAATCAAACTTGAGGGTATATATCTGAACAAAACAAAAACACTAATTCTAAAAGAGGCATGTACCCCAAAGTTCACAGCAGCATTATTTATAATAGCCAAAATATGGAAACAACCTAAGTGTCTATCAACAGGTGAATGAAGATGCGGTATATGTATATGCCATGGGATACTGCTTAGCCGTAAAGAAGAATGAAATTCTGCCACCTGAAGCAACACAGACGGACTCGGAGGGCATTGTGCGTAGTGAAATAAGTCAGGGAAAGACAAATACAGTATGATATCGCTTATATGCAGAATCTAAAAAAACACAAAACTAGTGAAAAAAACAAAAAAAGAGGCAGACTCACGGATATAGAGAACAAACCAGTGTTTACCAGTGCGTGTGGGGGCATGTGGGAGCGGAGAGTACAAAACACTGAGTGTTAAGACAGGCTCAAGGATGTATTGCACTACAAGGGGAACCGAGCTACTATTCTGTAATAACTATAAATGGAAAGCAACCTTTAAAATTGTGTTAAGGGACTTCCTTGGTGGTCCAGTGGCTAAGACTCCGAGTTCCCAATGTAGGGGGGCCCAGGTTCATTTCCTATTCAGGGAACTAGATCCCACACGCCTCAACGAAAACAGAACATGTGTGTCACAACAAAGATCAGAAGATCCTGCATGCTGCAACTGACTTGGTGCAGCTAAATAAATAAATATTAACAAAAAAAGAATTCAGACGAAGTGGTGAATGAGTTTTTAAAAAATTGCATTCGATGCATGATACTGGATGCTTGGGGCTAGTGCACTGAGACGACCCAGAGGGATGGTATGGGGAGGGAAGTGGGAGGAGGGTTCAGGATGGGGAACACATATATACCTGTGGTGGATTCATTTTGATATTTGGCAAAACTAATACAATTATGTAAAGTTTAAAAATAAAATAAAATTAAAAATAAATAAATAAATAAATTTCTTTATAAAAAGGTGGTGATTTGAAAAAATTCACTGCATTTATAATCTGTGCAACTTTTCTATGTACATTATACTTCATTAAAATGTTTACTAAAAAATGTATCCATTTACTATCTGCAGAACAGTGTTCCTATTATATTTGCAAGATAGATTTTGTTATTCCCATTTTACAATTGAAGAAACAGCTTGAAGGGTTTAAGTGCCTTGTTGAAGGCCACACAGTTACAAGTTACAGAGTCAGGCTCTAAGGGGACCTGCCTGGCCCTCAGGACCACAACTTCACAGCCTTTCCCCAGGTTCCTCCCTGCCAAGTTTTCAGCCCCGCTCCCACTTTGGCCATGAGTGAAGATTTCTATGGAGAAAATCGTTCCTTTTGTACAACAGCTATAGAGCTAGAAGGCTTTCCAGCCCACTTCCTCCAAGAGTCCAGGAGGGTCTGTGGGGCCAAGTCTTCTGAGGCCTGTCCTGACATTGTGACCAGCTCTGTGGTGTGAGTGTGGCCCTCTCTATTGCTAGCACCTTTTACCAGCTCTCAATTCCCCTAAAAGATTCAATAAGGGGAGCAGCATTCGAAACAGACGGATGGTATTCACCTGTCACATAACAGCTAAAAATAAAAAAAGGGGAGGTGACAGTGAGATGCCATTGGTGGCATATTACCAGCTGATTGACACATTCTCATTGTTATTTCAAGTGAAAGGAAATACCTAACGCACAGTTGGCCCTGTCATCCAACATGGCTGTAAATTCTGGTCACTCATTAGTACAGTTTGAGCCAGAAAGAGGGTGTTCTGCATCTCGTTTATACAAAGGAGAATGGTACATTGTGAAAAAGTGAAATTTAGACTGCTTAGCATAGGCTAATTGGATCAATGCTGCATCCAAGGATGACTCCCTTCTACATCCTGGAGAGGTAAGTACTGAGAGGCTGGGCCAAGATCCTGCTGCAAGAAGACAGCTGTGTGTGGGCTGATGTGCCTTTCATTTCAAAAATGTGTTTTTCAATATAAGTTGACTCGTTGAATTAAATTAGAATTTTAAGTGGAATTTTGAGATCTTCTGAATAATTATTGGAAGTCTTGAGGCTTTATTTCCATTCGGGTACTGACCCTAATGTGCTCCTTTTTATGTAGATGTGTGTTTTTAAGTGATGAAATAGGAATTGATGAGTTTGGCTTAGTGGTCAGGATGTAAGAAGGTGTCACCATAGAAACCTGAATCTTGAAGGGAACAGTTTGCCTGGGGCATGTTTTGAGTATTTGGCACTTGACATTCGGAGGTTCTGGATGAAGTTTTCCTGTCTCATGAGGGTTCTGTTTACTGAAGAGTTCCAGCAGGACTGGCCTGCTTTGATACAGGGGAAGCCGTTTCTCATGGATATATTAAACATGGGGCCCCTATAGAGAGAAAAACCTCAGCAAATATTATTATTTTTACTTAATTTTAAAGTTCAGATTTCTTAAGGAGGGGGGAAAGGCATAGCAGGAAGGAAGTAATAGAACCTCTGAACTGCACTTTGGGAATATTTTAAATGAAAAATTACTTCCATCATAAGGTTCAGTTCTTTTCTGGCAGCTCTTCTACTTACAGAGACTTTCACAAGAGTGTGTTCCATCTCTACTCAAGCTGGGCTTTTTAAAGTATTAACAAAAGGTGGTCCATTCAGAAACTTTTGCTTTGAGCCCCTAGAATTTCAACTTTTATCCTTGGGGTGACTCTACATTCCTTAAGCTACTTCTGCCAGTTGTAGCAAAATTTGCCAATGAGTAGGATTTATGGTAAGGACTAAAGTTGAGGATAGCATATCCTAGTATAGGCTTGGTTTCATAAGATTTACTAGAAATGGGTGTATGAGACTTGAATGCTGATTTTTAGGACACATAGACTCTAACTCACTGTATTTCTTATTTAAAAATTAAAAAGGAAGGGAAGTTCTCTGCTTTTAGACAAAAGTGTGTTGGGATCTATGGGGACAAACTGAGAACTGGTTTTTATTTCATTGCTTCTGAGATGCAGTGGCTGAGAAGGGACAGCTAGTCTTTCAGGAAAAACAGAGCCATCTGCTGGTAGATTGGCAGACTTACTTTTCCAGATGATCCAAAGACTGGGTACGGGTAATACTTGCAAGCTGGCAACAGATCTGTCACTGTTTATGCTGTCTCTGTTTTTAAAGAGCTGTTGTGTCATCATGGAATGAGAATGTTCAATAAAATTTACACATACAGTGTACCAAGCTATGTTGCTTTCGTAAGACTTTCTCTTGACTATATCAGGATCAGAAAAGGTGTGCTTTTGTCTACTCTTGTTTTTTGCCTCCTTTTAATCAGCAGCCTGCAGTGAAAAGCCCCAGAAGGGAGCAGCTCTGTGAGAAGGGGTTGCTCATTTCTAGTTGAGCCAGCAGCTTCTGGAACAGGAAGTGTTTGACCTGGGTCTAAGCCAGCATCTCTGCCAGGCGGGAGGCTTCTCAAGTCTCAGGGTGGACTTCCGGGGGGACTAAGCAACACTCACTTCTAGGACTGTCATATAGATTAGATGAGCTTTTTAGATGCAAAGGTTAAGCATGGTCTAGAAAGGCTCTCAGGGGCCCTCCTAGGCACAGTCACCGTCTCTCAACTGGCCTCCAAGCTCAGAGATGAGCTCTGTTCTTCACCTGGTGTTTTAAACTCCCTGCACAAAAGCAGTGTAAACTCAGACCCAACTAACCCCAAACAGAATGCATTACCTCCAAGAGCCTCCCTGCCCTCACCAGGCTTTGAAGCCGTTAAAGCCATCATCCGTGCTAAGAAGTTGAGGCATCTGTTTGTTGCCAGAGCCTGTTCGTGTCACTATGAGCACAAGCTCTGGAGTCATGACCTTGGTTTTCTCTTCCTTTGATGGGGACAATAACACCCCCTGCCAAGGCTGCTGTGATGGTGCCACAAGATGAACTCACAGGTTCTTAGCACAGAGTCTGGCCGACGGGAAGACTCAGCACGGTTACTCACTTTTTAATAACATCGTCTCACAGATGCTTCCTCTTTTCCCCATTTCTATTGCCTCCAGGCCTGGCTTAATGCAGCCTCTGCCATCTTGACCTCCCAGCATTCAAGCTGCTACTCTCTTCCCTTCTTCTTATAAACTGTCACCAAGCTAATGTCCTTTATAGCCCTTGCCGGGCTAGTTCCTACTCAGGAAAACAGACAGACTTCTTAAGTAATCAGCCAAACTCCCTCTCCTGGTGTAAATCCTTTAAACCTGGCTCCACCTGCTATTATCCAAGGATTCTCACTAAGCCTGATGTACAGACTCCACCCCAGGCAGTAATACACCTTGACCATTCCCTCTGTATCCTGGTCCCTTCTCTTATGCTATTTCCTTTGCTCTTTATGCTCCCTTCTCCCATCTTTTAACCTTGCCTGAATTTTAAGATGCAGCTCAAATCTCACCTCCACTGTGAGTTTTCCTCCAGCTCTGCAGCTTATAATGATTTTGCCTAAGGACTAACTCCTATTACCCTGCTGCTGCTGCTTTTAAGTCGCTTCAGTCGTGTCCGACCCCATAGACGGCAGCCCACCAGGCTCCCCCATCCCTGGGATTCTCCAGGCAAGAACACTGGAGTGGGTTGCCATTTCCTTCTCCAATGCATGAAAGTGAAAAGTGAAAGTGAAGTCGCTCAGTCATGTCCGACTCTTAGTGACCCCATGGACTGCAGCCCACCAGGCTCCTCTGTCCATGGGATTTTCCAGGCAAGAGTACTGGAGTGGGGTGCCATTGCCTATTACCCTAATAATCCTAAATTCCTATTGCACTAAAAAATCCTACCCAATAGCCATAAATTAGAAGTTACTTATTCTCAAAGTTTTATTACAAGTTCAGTGAAGGGCCTGTGTTAATTCAACTCTCTGTGCCTCAGTTTTCCTCCTCTGTAAAATGGTGGTAATGACAGTTCCCACCTCACAGGACTGTTGCAATGATTAAATTAATGTATGCAAAGCCAGTGCTCAGCACCTAGAAAGTGTTCGATAAGTGTTAGTTATTATTTTTCTGGACACATGAATAAGGGATCAATACTGCTTATTTGATTGCCAGCTGTGTATTACCAAGAAGCCATCAGGTGCTAGACTTGGGCCCTTCAATGTCTATCTGATCCAACATTGTGTATCTTTTAAAGAAGACAGTAATGCACTTGACAAATATTTATGGAGCGCCTACCACGCTCCAGGGACACACTGTACTGTTGTCAGTGCCAGTCTTTGTTTATTTTTACATATGTGGCCAGCCAGCTATTCACACCTGGAATGAACAGTATAGATCAAATATATTCATCATAGAGGATTTGAGTTCAAGTCTAGGCTCCTCCACCCATGTGGCCATGAACAAATAATTTACTACATCTGACCCTGACCTTTAGTTCCTCTATGTAAAATGAATTCTAAAGTCTTTCTAATCATGATCTGTCAAAAGAACCAACTATGGTTTAAGTCAGATGTTTTCAGGCAGATAGTGGCCCTCACACATACACACACACACACACACACACAGTTCATTTACATGCTCTTTAACACGAGGCCCTATGGTATATTTTTAAAAAACTCTCAGTGCCAGCACCCTCCTACTTCCTTACCGTTGTTTAATGCATACTTACCAACAAAGGGCAATTGCTCTAATTGCCATCTTGGAAAAGGAATGCTTTTGTTTTCCAGTGGCTTCCAGGTATGCGTGAGCCATAAACTCCACCACCTCCCTCTCTCCCTTCCCTGTCTGAGTCAGAGTTTCTGGAGATAGGGCTCAGGAACCCGTGCATTTGACAAGCACCCAGGTGACTCCCCTGCACATTAAAGTTGACAGTCCATGGAGTCTGGTCCACGCATATCCAGTTTAAACCAACTATAGCTAAACAGAAGCTAGATGTGGATGAGGGCCCCATTCAGTTCTGGTTGTCGGATGGCCTGGATTACCAATGCTGCCTTGTTACATGCCAACTCCCTGTCACCCAATCCTCAAGTATGGTGTCCTCATGAACTCTCTCAGTGGTCTTAGTCACCAATGGGGCTTTTTCTTCTATGCTTGGCCTTCATGATGCATGGCTCCCTTAAGGAGGTTAAACTCCTTTGAAGGCGAGATCTGCAACCTGGGCATGATTTGGGTGCTTGGATTTCTCAGAAATAGGTTGCTGCATTCTGGCAAGTAGCAGTTTCTAGAGCAGATTCTAGATTTTGGACCATGACTCAATATGAGAAACCCATTTTATATGGAAACTCAGGGTTCATACAAACATGCATGCATGCTAAGTCGCTTTAGTCGAATCTGACTCTGCAACCCAGTGGAGCCCACCAGGCTCTTCTGTTTATGGTATTCTCCAGGCAAGAATACTGGAGTGGGTAGCCGTTTACTCCTCCAAGGGATCTTCTCGACCCAGCAATTGAACCCATGTCTCATGTCTCATGCATTGACAGGCACATTCTTTAACACTAGTGCTACCTGGGAAGCCCCCATACAAACATACACCTGTATAAATATGCCCAGTGAACAGATAAATACATCCATCATATCTTTGCCCTTTGATATTTTCTTTTTTTTTCCAGTGTCTATCTTTTTTAAAAACTGTTTATTTTGTATTGGAGTATAGCTGATTAACAATGTTGTGATAGTTTCAGGTGGACAGCAAAGAGACTCAGCCATACATATACATGTATGCATTCTCCCCCAAACTCCCCTCTGATCCAGGCTGCCACATAGCATTGAGCAGAGAGCCCTGTGACATTTTCTATTCTATTTCATCAAGTAGATGGTCATTAGGAGCAAAATCCAGGCAGATCTAGAATCTGTGTTGAAAATCTGATGGAAGCTGCAGCTCTAACCTTCATTATTTGTAAATGATTTTGGGGTCCACAATCTCCCCAAATCATCTACAGATTTTAGGCGATGCAGTTTCTTGCTTGCATTTAAGGAAGCATGCCACGCTGCTTATGAAGCAGGGTGACACTGGGTTAGGCTTCTCTGAGCTAGATGCAGAATTCGTTTTAAAGTATGACACTCCTGCAATGCACTTTCAGAATATCCATGGCAAGGCAGGGGTTCTCCGTCTTGGGAAAATAGTTGAAAATCTTCTCAGATGTTTCCTACTCTCCTTAACTGTCCTGGGGGCAGGACATCAACCCTTTGAAAATTCACTGCAGTTGGAAGCCAGTTTAGTATTTTCAAAGTGGAGACAAAGCTGGGAATCTTTCCACTATTAATAACAAAGTACTTGCAGTATATCCCACAACCAATAGTGCGTGGTCACACCATGGCTGAAAAGCCGGTTCTGCTTGACCTGACTATACCTTCCCCGGGGGCCTTCCAGACACTGGCCTCCCCTTTCCACATGCCATTCCTTCTCCTACAGTGCTTCCTCCCTGTCTTTCTGAATGGTTCTTACCTTCCAAGATTCTCTGTTTGAACCTCAATGACACTTTCTGTCTGTGCTGGGTAACTCCCTGCTTATGTGATTGATAGCAGATATATACTTCTTAACTTCAAATGAATGGATGAAAGGAATAGGTCTTGCTCTTTTTTTTTTTTTTTTTAATTACCACCATGCCCTAGAAAAACAAATGCTCAATGAGCATTTCCTTCTACAAGTCCAGACACTGAGGCTGGCACACAGGCCTTAGCTTACCCTCCTAACTGGTCCCCAGAGGCAATGTGGCGAAATGGTCATCAGAACAGATTTGGGTTCTGGGTAGCCTGGTTCAAGTTTCAGCTGGACATAGAAAGTTCTCTAAAAAACATGGGAGAAGCAAGGTATAGGTCAGTGAGTTTACTCTGCTACCATGTATGAGTGAGAGATCCTGTGCTCACATGTTTGTTAATGCTTGAAATTTCTTTGGATGAATCCAAAAGAAATTAAGCAGTAGCACTTTCCTAAAGGGCAGGAGATTTGATTATTTTTCACTGTAAAGCTTATAGTTACCCATGCATGTATTGTTAAGTTGAAAAGTTTAAATTAAAAAATTTCCAGTTTTGTTGCTTCCTAGGGGTGTGATTTTTAGAAAATTGTTTGATTTTCCTGATCTTCAGTTTCTTCATCTGTAAAATGTAGCTAAGAAAGCCTACCTGAATGGATACATGCTAAAGTTGTTTCAGTCATGTCTGACTCTGTGAGACTCTATGGACTGCGGCCCGCCAGGCTCCTCTGTCCATGGGATTCTCCAGGCAAGAATATTGGAGCGGGTTGCCATGCCCTCCTTTAGGGGAATCTTCCTGACCCAGGGATTGAACGTGCATCTCTTAGGTCTACCTTCAGTGGTAGGCGGGTTCTTTACCACAAGCGCCACCTGAGAAGCTAACCTGCGTGGACTGCATGGGTTAAATATGATAATATATACAAAATACTTAGCAGAAGGCTAAACACATTTCTTGGAAGAATTCACAAAATGGTTAACTGACCCAAGTCCTTGGAATTCAGTCCCATGCTCTCCTGTTTTAACCCAAAGCTTAGAATCCTAGAAACTTAAGTCCATTTCATTTCCATTGCTGTGTTTGGCGGTTCTTAACAAGGTCAGTGAGATCAGCCCTGGGATTTCTTTGGAAGGAATGATGCTAAAGCTGAAACTCCAGTACTTTGGCCACCTCATGCGAAGAGTTGACTCACTGGAAAAGACTCTGATGCTGGGAGGGATTGGGGGCAGGAGGAGAAGGGGACAACAGAGGATGAGATGGCTGGATGGCATCACTGACTCGATGGACATTGAGTCTGAGTGAACTCTGGGAGTTGGTGATGGACAGGGAGGCCTGGTGTGCTGCAATTCATGGTGTCGCAAAGAGTCGGACACGACTGAGCGACTGAACTGAACTGAACAAGGTCAGTGTCTGGCGAGGGCACTGTAACCCAGCCACCCGCACCAGGGGCTGACTCTTGGTTTCACCCCCTCAACAATCCTCCTGCTTCCTTGTTACCTGCAAGAACTCTCAACTATGTTCCTTCCAA
Organism: Bison bison bison; assembly: GCF_000754665.1. Classification (NCBI taxonomy): domain Eukaryota; kingdom Metazoa; phylum Chordata; class Mammalia; order Artiodactyla; family Bovidae; genus Bison; species Bison bison. The sequence goes on along the minus strand of NW_011494936.1, from coordinate 2,517,273 downwards.
TGTTTGTTCTTTCATTTAATCCTTCATATACGCCTTAGATGACACTAATGAGCATCTTAAAAAACTGGAAATTCTTGAATTGAAGCAATGAGCTTCTATCCCGAGGTCCCTAACTTCCAGCTGGTTGCTTTTGCCAAAAGGAGAGAGCTCTTTAAGCAATGATTCACTTCAGCTCATGTTGCCTGAGTTGGTGTAACTTTGTTAGAATTTTCGTGAGTCATATTACTTCTCTGCCTTAACTTTATCTGTTCAAGTGGTTACAGGATGATTTACTTGCTTTTACTTAAGTCATGGGAAATAAGTAGAAGGTTGAATTTCCGGGGGCTAGTTGTTGGTGCAAAACGATTGTCAACTCCTGCTATTCAATCGCTTTTCCTGAACTCTTTTGGTAGTAGTGCTATATCGAATTGGATGACTTTCCATAGTCTTTTTCCAGAACAAGATGTATTCTAACCTGAAATGGAGGTCAGGGAGGTCAGGGAAGAATACTATAATGTGCCACTGTCGAATCACATTAAAACAAAAATAGCTAACATTTGTTGAATTTTTTACTATACACCAGACCCTGAGCTAAGCACTAGGTTTAGTTCTTACCCTCACTCGACAAGAACTGGTCCCCATTTTTTCAGCTATGGAAAGTAAATGACTTACCTGAGAAGTTAATCAGTGCCAGTGCATCCACCTGGACCACTTGGCCGCAGAGCTCATGCCCTGAAGCACGACATAGATCAACAAGAAATAGATCAGGGATCCAAAACCCTTTAAAGGGCTAGACAGTAAATATTTTAGGTTTTGAGAACAGAAAAGCACCATAGACACTATGTAAAAAAATGAGACCATATTCCAATAAAACTTAATTTATGAATAGTGAAAGTTTTCCCACAAACAGGCCAGTTTGTGGGGAAAAGGAGACTCTCTATTAGAGGTTTGCTCAGCCTATCCCAGAACCTTCTGGACTTTAGCTAAGGCCTGAAAGGAAGACAGGCTTCCCTGGTGACTCAGCGGTAAAGAATCCACCTGCCAATGCACTTGATGTGGGTTCTATCCCTGGGTCGGGAAGATCTCCTGGAGAAGGAAATGGCAACCCACTGCAGTATTCTGCTATTCCAGTATTCTTGCCTGGGAAATCCCATGGACAGAGGAGCTTGGCAGGCTACAGTCTTTAGTCACTAAGTTTACACGACTTAGCGACTAAACAACAACAAAAGAAAGAGATAAGGAGAAATGTGACCCTCCTTGTCTGCCCCGATTCTGACACTTGCATTTCCTATTTGTCACTTTTCACCGGAATTCACTCTTTGAGCTCCCAAAGCTCCCTGTGCTCCTGGGTTGCCTGGAGCCTCTCTTGGGTGCCCCACTTAGATCACCCTTCCCTAAGTAGTTTTTCTTCCTCCTTCTCCCCCATCTTCCCATTCCTTCAGATAACCAACTTAGCTAAAGTGCTTTATAAAAATTTGCCTTAATGTATTTGCATTTTTAAAGGAAGCTTTTGGACAGAGGAATTCAACGGTAAGACTTTCTGAAGCCTTTAGCCTGGGAAGATGAGTGAGGTGCACTGAAGGTTGGGGAAGAAACTACTCACACTGTCTTAAAATCATACTTGGACAGATGTCTAGTGAGGCTGGTCCTGACCAGAGGACCCAGGGCTTCCTAAGGCCCCTGGACTAAGCTTGGATGTGGCAAGTGATGGGCTATTGGGGATGTGCTGTGAGAACCTTCAGGGGCTCTTTACAGAAAGGCTGAAGAGGCCAACTTGGTTCAGAACTAACAGCTAAAGGATCAATGAGCTGAGGGCTGCGTGCAGGAAGTCGTGACTTACCTCCTAGGCCCACTTAGGTAGATTTCTCTGAGGTAACAACCACTCCAGGCACTTACCTCAGCAACCGAAGAGCCCACGGGAAGATGCTGCAACATCCCTGTGGTTCTTTTAGCTACATCCGGTGGTTCTTAAGTACTGTATGCGGTGGAAGCTGGTTGAACCCCTGGACAGAGCAGAGGAGGAGAATGCCGGTATTTTGAAAGGGGCATGTGCTTCCCTGTCTGTTTTATGTTTCCTGAACTTTCCTATGACTTGTGATCACTTTCAGCCCGCTACCCACCTCCTCTCCAAATGTAAACTACTAACACTTAATCTTGTGTTAATTACAAATATGTTTCTGAGCCTACCAGATCATCTGCACCTAGCTGTTTCCTCTTTTATCCTATGCCAACCTCACCAAGCATAAATACAGGTCCTTGTTGTCAGTCTTCCTGTGAAGGTTGTAGGATACATGACTCCTTCTATTAAGGATCCATCTAAGACTAGACCTGTCCAAGGAGGGGTGTGTGTGTGTGTGTGTGTGTGTGAGTGTGATATTCTTGGAGTAACTGCAACTGGGTAAGGATAGAATTTGGCAGGCTCATATTTAAGGAATAGCAAGATAGAGAAAATGCCTGACCATTATCCTCACTGAGGTAGAATTTTCCCAGCAAAATACCTTTCTTTTCAATAGGCTAAGTTTTTTTGTTTTTGTTTTTGTTTTTCCTTTCTTTTTTGGGGGGCTAGCTAAATGTGTGTGTGTAATTTTGGATTTGGAGAAGCAATGGAATGTACTGTTGTATTTTAATTTTCTTAGGTTTTGGTTTCTTTTTTCTGTCTTTGGGTTAGGTCAATTCGTAGATAGACTTCTATAAGCCCAGACATTTCATTTTCTGGGGAGGAAAAAAAGTAAAATGAATAATCTGTGTTATTATTTGATTGTCCCATATAGCTTCAGAAAGGAAATGTGTACAGAAAATATCTGTCTTTGACCCTTCCTCTCCCCACCCCTCACCCTGGGGTCAAATTTAGCTTTCAGAGGTGGCCTATAATAAATATCGTTATATTGACACAGTGAGTTGGACACTCATCAATATTTGAACAACATTGCAAAGTGGATGATATGTGGGAAGCATTATCTTTGGCTTCTGTGTCTGCCTCTGAAGTGTGGATTGAAGATGGTTTGATTAATTCAGAATGTTAAAGCTAGAATGAAATACTGGGAAGCTCTGAGTTCCGGGCTCTATATATAGACTTTTTTTTGGCTGCTAAACAGTTTGGTGATTCCATTCACTTCATGCTGCTTTTTAAAGACCTATGCTCTTTTAGCACACCCACAGGTTTGAATTTCTGTTCCTGTTTGAACAGAAGAGAGGAGCAGTGAATACAGGCAAGATAAAGCACAAGAGGAGGCAACCCACTCAGACAACTTCATTTTCAGACGTCCTAAATTCTAAAAGAGGGATGGGTATTGTTTAAACTTGTCTTTCAATTTACGTTTCTACATGATCAGTCTAGGGACACGATGTTGCACGGTGACGTCCCTTACATATTTGGAATGATGATTAGAGCTATGAAGGTGTGTGGTAATAACAAATACCATTTATTGAGCATCTACCACATACCAAGAAGCTATGCACGTGTTTCTCTTTAGTCTCACAATAACTCTACCGGTGGATTCTGAGACTAAGAGAAATTATGGCACTTGCTCCAAATTACAGTTAGTGAGTAGCAGGACAGCACTCAATCCCGGTCGGGCTGACTGCGTCCGGGCGGTGCTGTTTCAGCTTCGTTGCCGGGCGCCACCTGATCCCGCTAGCACAGCGCATGCGCTAGGCCCGCCCTGCGCCTGGGGAGCTTCTCGCTTCCTTTGTCTGCCCGGGCTGGTGTCGGCTCCAGGTCCTGAAGCAGCTGGGCTTTGTTTTCTTGTGTGTTGTGTTGTTTGCGAGCCCTTTACTCCCTGAATGGTTTCTTCAGCGTACAATTAAGAGATATTTAATGTTACCGAAATGTATGTTCACCATCTTGTGAGATAAAATGATTCTTGGGGTTCAGACACAAAAGTCGGCTAACAGAGCAGCAGAACTGTTGGCAAGGAGTAACATTTAATAGGTTGTTACAGAAACACCTGGTAGCATAATGAGTTACGTGAGATGAGAGAACCAAATATGTGGACTTCTGGGCTGTAGAAACAACAGTAAAATGGGGACAGCACAAGCCCGTGACACTGATCTCTCGTTCTGATTTTTTTTTTTTTTTACGATGCATTCTTTGAGATACCGTTCCTATTTGTAATCATGCCTTACTCTATTAAAAAACGATCCTTCTATCAAATATGATTGATTTAAAATTGCTTTTAAGAATAACTGTTTTTAGGAATACTGTTTCAGGGAACAGTTTACAGAAATCTCTACCATGATAGTTTCTTGTTAATATATTGGGGAAGTTGGGGGGCACTCCATTATAGTTTGTAAATTACCCAGGGTCTAGGATTAGAATCGTTAACAAGAGTACTGCTGACTTAATGTAAGCTGTAAGAAATGAAAACATAGGAAGGAATTTTGAATTTGCTTGGTCATTTTCTTTTCAAAAATGCATTGAAATGATAAAGCAAGGCTTTGTATCGTGTTACCTAGCTTTGCTTTTACTTATTTACATTTCCTAAATACTGCAAAAAAAAAAAAAAAAGCCAGAATCCTAGTTATTGTAAGTTTAAGCCTTCCTCCCTCCCTCACCTCCTCTTCCTTCCTTCCCCCCACCCCCTTCTTTCTCCCTGGTGGGAATGAGACAAGCACTTGAAATATATATTAATCTTTTTATTTGTTTACAGATATTATTTGAAGTTTAGCTTCCATACTTTTCTTCCTCTATATTAAAAAAATAAAATGTTTATCCTGAAGCCAGTCTTGTTGAAGACTAAGACAGAGACAGATCTTAGTTATAAGGCGTTTTTATAGAGACTGTGATAGCAAATGAATTGAGAGAAATGCTATTTGATGCACCATGGAAATGTAATGTTATTGTCTTCCTGTCAGTGTAACCTGGAGTGATATATAGCCACCTCTCCCTGGCATGGGAGATTAATGAAATGACTCTAATTTTGGCAATCCTTGCACACTGAGAGTGGGTAACATAACTCTAAGTTGATTTGTGTAAAGGGTGGAGCTGACCTTAAAAAGCATATCATAGTATCTAGTCATCTTGGTGACATTCAAACTGCTATTTCAGCCCTACTCAAGGCAGGCTGCCCAAAACCTCTCTGCCTCTTTTGTGGTGGTACCAAGATGACACTGTGACTGTAGCTGAACTCTCATCCACTATCAGATGATATACCCTTTCAATGATTGTGCTTGCCAGTTAATAAAGTCACTTGGTACTTTGATCTGTTTTTAAAGGAATAAATGTATACTGCATTTTTAAAGATTCAACCATTTTTTGGCTGCAGTTTCACCTCCACTTCTTTCAATTATTTATACTACCTAAGGTGCAAGGGCTTCTCCTTTTGTAGCTCATGTGATTTGTTTCTGTGGTAGCTAAGAGAATGGGCTTTGGAGGAAGACTGATGAGGTTCAAATTCTCCCCCAGCACTGCTGCAAAACACAATGCCTGGCACAGAGTACAATTATTATTATTTTTTTTTAAACAAAACTTGCTGAGTGTTTTGGTTCAGTACTTTTCTCTAGACCAGTGGTCCCCAACCTTTTTGGCACCAGGGACCAGTTTCATGGAAGACAAATTTTCCACAGGCTGGGGTTGGGGGGTGGGGATGGTTTCCAGATGATTCAAATGTATTACATTTATTGTGCACTTTATTTCTATTAGTATTACATCAGCTCCACCTCAGATCATCAGGCATTAGATCTCAGAGGTTGGGGACCCCTGCTCTAAACACCCTATATTAACAGAGACCATCGATCATCAGTGGCCACTAATATCACAGAAAAAGACAACCAGATACCATGACGATTCTGATGGAAGTACATGACACCTCTAATAAAGTGGTCTTGTCAAAAAATCAAACCTGAATCTAATCAGGCTCAATCTACCACCACTGCTCAGAAAATAATAGGGTACAGAGGGCAAAACCAGAATGTGGGAAACTCTAGGACAGATGACTCTGTGTCTTCAAGAAGTGAATGGCCAGGAAAATTAAAGTGGGGAGACAAGGACTTATAGACTAAAGAGGATACGAGTCATGACAACCAACTGCAACATATGGACCTTATTTGGGCAATTCAAACAAACTGTAAAAAGCATTTAGGAGACAACTGGGAAAAGTGAACACTGAGTGGATATTTGATGAAATTAAAGAACTACTGTTAATGTTTTAGTGGTGATAATGGTTTTGGATTTGTGGGTTTTTTAAAGTTTATTTTTAGAAATGTGTACTTAAATATTTTAGAGATATGCACATAAGTATAATATTTATTTAAAATTTGTAGATGAAATGATATGATGTCTGACTATAGATGAAATAAAATAGCTCTGAGTTAGTAATTATTGAAGCTCCATGATGGGGAGGGAGGGATATTTAATCCTGTTTTCTCTACTTTAATGCATGCTGACATTTTCTTTGAGAAAAACTAAAACAAAAGAATGCAAAACATTCTTAACCACCAAAGGCAAAAACTCTGCCAAAATTTAGTAAGCACTTGATCTGAAGCAGCAAACTCCCAGAATGCCTTAGCACCTGATATTTTCCATCCACATCATGGTACCTGTTTCTAAGTCATTGATTATAAGAGGCTTCCCTACTCAGGTGCGTGATTTTCCCCCCAACATGGTTTATTACCCTTAACAGAATTTGAGAAAATGGCTGTTTCAGGTTAGTTTCTGTCACCTGCCTCTGAGGTCAAATACTGCTATCAGGATTTGACAGTTGCTATTTGGCTCTAGTACTTAAGGTCATGGTCATTCCATTATCTTCCCAAGACTGCAATTTTTGAATCTGACTTTACTAGATATCAGGTGCTCAGTTGGCTGTCTTTTTATAGATGACATCAATATCAAGTGGTATAAGAAAGCTTTCCCAAACCATGATTGCCTTATTCATCAACTCATAAAACTGATCAGGAAAATGTGCAGGAATCTGTTAATGTGGTAATTAGGAAATAAATCTAAAACCTACCTTTGTTGAATAAATAGGCTTTGAAAAAGGGGTGGTGATAAAGTTCCGACAAACAAATGCATCTTACTATTTAATTTGCTCTTCTTTCTCTTGACCTATACTTTTTCCTCTGTGACAGTCTCTCCAGATAGCAACTAAGAATACTTCTCTTATCTGAGTGAAGATAGCCATAATTTGATAGCCTGGGTTCCTTTTGTTGTTATTTTCCTATCTTGGAGAAATCCAGAGCTAAAAGATTAGATACATTAAAAAAAATTTTTTTTTAATTATCAATTCATTTGGCATAAATAAGATCCTGTCTTTCTTTATGCCATCACATTTTATCAAGACAGGCAACATAAGTTTTTCAGAAATAATAAGCAGTTTATCAGAATTCTGGACCAAAACATTTAGTGTTTAAATGAAAGAAAAATACTTATTAAAATCACCATATTAGGGAATTCTGATTAGCTCTTAAAAATCCGTGGCCGTATTAAAAGTTGAAAGGATAAGTAAATGATACAAACATTCTATCAGAGAAAGAATGGTGTGAATATAGGTAACATTTATTTAAAATTCCACATATTTAATGAAGGATGTTAAATTTCAGTATGAGGTTGGAATTGAAGAGTTTCTGATCCCTGACAGCTTTAGAAGTTTCTGCAGAACACTGTTTCACTCTCCTTTTCAAATCTTGACTACCCATGTGCTCCTGGTTCCTGAGAGCAAATCAAATGCCTGTTGGTGTTTTCTCCACCTCCTGACAGTGGTCTCAGAGCCAGCGTGGTCACTCATCTGTGTGGACCAGGAGTCTCCCTTCTCTGTTTGTCTAATTCCTTTAGATTCTGCAAGAGCCAGTTTCAATGTTACTTCTGTGAAGTTTTCTACTTTGCTACCACACACCTCCCACCTCCCCAGATGATTTATACTTCTCCTCAGGACTTAATCTGCTGTGTAAACACTGCAGAGTTTAGATAACCGGCAAACTCAGGTCTGAACTCCCCCCAGGTCTCACCGGGTTGCTCTTCTTGGTTACTCAAAGGGCTCCCATGGATGTTTATTGAATGAAGGTGTTTCCTGTTTCCCTTAGGCCTCCATTTTGTCTTCTGAGCGCCTTCTCTATTTGCATTTGTAGGGTGCCCTTTGCTTCTGGGGTTGGGTGGGGTGGGTGGGGTGGGGTAGTGGTGGTGGTGGTGGTTTCCTTTCAATTAACCCTTTAGCACCTCATACCCATCCTGAGCGGTGGATACAGAAGCTGTAGCCCTGAGTGTACAGAGGCAGACAGTTTACCCAAGGTCCAGGGTCAATCTGTGGGAGAAATATGACTGCTACTCAGAACCGTGTGTTCTCCTAGGCTAGGTGGATGACTTTATTTTGCTTTTTGTTTGTACCAAGCAGTGGTGAAAATAAATATTAGTAATATTTCTTACATATTCCCCACTTCTGAGAGATAAGACTCGATCCATTGTTCATTGCTCCACATCAACCCCGTGGCTGACTTTGAAGCTGTGTGCAAAGCACTGGGCCTCAACTCTCTCCATGGACTCCCGGGGCTCCCGGAAGGGGAAGTGACCTGAGATGTGGGTGAATCACCTCTGAGTTCTGGGTGCTACTGTGTTTAAGAGTAGGAGTCACAGTGGAGAAAGGAAACTATACCACAGTCTCTTGCATTTCTCTTTCTGATTCTAGTACTTTGGAGTCATGAGTATTTCCACTGAAGTGTGTCAGTAAAATGTGACAAACTCCATTTCATAAGTTTGACCGCTTCTACTGGAACAGAGTAGCCGAGTTCCTTACAAAAGAGAGAATCACCCAGGCCAGGCAGTCACTGAGTCAGGTCTGAATTCGCTAGCCTGCCTTGCCATTTGGGGGTACCTATGGGGTCACAAAGAGTCGGACACGACTGAGCGACTGAACTGAACTGAACTGATGTGACTGGTGTTTCAGGGTTGAAGTTAGATGCATTCCCTATGAACACAATTCTATCTAGCTAAAAAGAGTTAGACCAAGGACTCCGTGTATAAATTGCACATGACTCTGCATCCCAGTTTACAATAAATGTGTCATAAAAATTGCTTAGCCGAGAGTTGCTATGCAGCACTGTTTAGCAGCTTGCTTCCAATATTGCATTTACAAAAATTACATATTTCATATAATCAAGCCTGTCTCTTACTTAATCATCCCACACATCATATAAATCTTTAAAATGGACAGGTCTATAAATCACTAGCATTTTTCATTTACCACTTATTCTAAGCCAGGCAGTTTCTTATTTAAATTGCCATACGAATAAATCTAATAATCCTTATTCACTTACATCATCTCAAACTTTAAATCTTATTCCAGCTGAGGTCATAAGTGAAATCAGTATTGAGGGCAAAACTAGCAGCTGTAACAACTATAATAGCTTGCCAAATTATATTAAAGGGCCCAAATAACATTAAAAAAATGAGGAAGAATTGAATTACATTATTAAAGTGTGATCTGCTGAATCAGGCAAATGCAGGGCCTAAACAGAGCTCCTGAATAGTGTGTAGCTCCTGTGCGGGGCTTGTGCCAATTGGAAGAGAGGGACACTTGCCTGAACTCTCATCTACACACCTCAATTAAGATCTAGATCAGAATTTTTCAACCTTGACACTACTGACACTTTGTGTCAGGCAAGTGTGTCTTGTGGGAGCCTGTCCTATGCATAGCAGGATGTTTAAGGGCATCCCTGGTCCCTGTCCCCTACCCCCAGTTGTGATGATCAAAAATTTCTCCATTGTCAAATCTCCCTTGCAGGAAAAATTATCCCTATTGAAAACTACTGGCCTCGATGATCCAACAGGATTGAACTGGGGCCTCTTGCAGGGAGAACCCAGGATGTTCTGATGACTCTGGGTTTCATAGACAGATGTGCTCCACATCGCACCACTTTCTGTAACATCAGTGCTGCCCGCTTTTGGGTGAGCAGTGAGTCCACTACAGTTCTCCGATTAATGGAGGTGGTAACAGGGAGAGGGACAGGGGAGAAGGAACCATAAGAAGGAGAATAGGGAGAACATTCACTGAACAGGTCAACTCTCTGAACTCAGGCACATCTCTCATGTTAGGGGCATACCTTTCCTCACCTTTCCCATTGAATTAGCAGCCTGCATCTCCACTCTTTATGAGAATCAAGGGCATCACAGCCCTGACACTCACAGCAGCTCTATCAGCATGGCTGTGGGGTACAAATGATTTTTGTATGCAACTTACATGGTTCAGAAAGGTCATGTGATTATACAGTGATCAAAGGAAAATGGTGAATGTTTGTCAAGGGGACTTTCAAATTTGAATAATTGGTTCATAAGAAACTTAGGATTATCAGGCATGTACAAATGCTGAGGGTGAGGAATCTGGCTTCCTCTCCTCTTATGGCTGGCAGATTGTATCTTATGATGGCTGGCAGAACTGCCGATAGTTCATCTCCAAGCACTGGAAGGAACTGGCTGCAATTAGTTTTCCCAGAAAGATTCTGCCAGGTCTTTGACAGACTAAGGACTTATTCCCCATATAAATCATTCTTGCTCTGCCACCTTAAATGCACACACTTTTCTAGAAGGGCATCCATCCTGTATCACCCAAGCCTAAATAAAGCAAATAATGCCATTACAATTTGAAGATGAAACTCCCTGACAGCTCAATGTAACAGAGTGCTGGCTGAGGGGCTTGGTGGTGGTGGTGGGGATTTGTAATTATGGATTGGCAGTACCTCATGCCTAACTAATGGGAATGGTGATATCATTTATACTGGGGACCAAAAAGACAGAACCAGGAAACACTATCAGAATGAAATCTGTTGTGTTCAGGAACTCTCCTTTTTGAAAGGTTTTTGATTAGCACTGAGAATGGTAAAGCCATTCCATTGTCTTAAACCTGTGGTGACTTCTGGGTCATTGAGTTGTCGAGCCGATTCACTCTGTACAGGAAAGAGGTGATTAATCTAGCTCAATTTTACCTGTAATTTTGGGAACATCACTACAGCTTTCCTTTTGTTTCTCTGTATAAAACAGTATTTTCATTTGTGCTCTTTTAGAAATGAAACCAGTCCATTCTAAAGGAGATCAGTCCTGGGTGTTCTTTGGAAGGATTGATGGTAAAGCTGAAACTCCAGTACTTTGGCCACCTCATGCGAAGAGTTGGCTCATTGGAAAAGACTCTGATGCTGGGAAGGATTGGGGGCAGGAAGAGACAGGGATGACAGAGGATGAGATGGCTCGATGGCATCACCGACTCGATGGACGTGAGTCTGAGTGAACTCTGGGAGTTGGTGATGGACAGGGAGGTCTGGTGTGCTGCAATTCATGGTGTCGCAAAGAGTCGGACACGACTAAGCGACTGAACTGAACTGAACTGAGAAATGAATTTAAAGCTCTCAGTTATTTCATTTAATCATTGTACGGAAGACCCAGATCATGCGTTCTGGTGCCTTCCCCCCTAATGAAAATGCCCCAGGATGCCTTATATTTAAGGTGGCATTATTACTTCAAACACAGAGTATAAATCTCCCCGTAGCCTATTTTCTACGTGTCTGCCAGTAGACGGAGTCAGGACGAGAAGGCAGGGAGTATCAGAAGCTTTCTTGGTGGCGTTGGGCCCCCTTGCAATGGTCGTCACTATCTCAACCTCTGCTTTATCTTTCTACTAGCAATGAATATTGGCAGTACTTGGCACTGAGGCTCTTAGAGTGCTTTCTACACCTTTGTGAAACATGCTAATGTGTTTTCTGAGTTCCAACACTGATACTCTGTGATTCCAAGGCCTGGAATAAAGAGGAAGAGATGGACAGACAAGATTCCTTGGCCTCTAAATTGCACCATCCATGGGCTCTGCTCATCACCAAGGACATGAACCCCTTCATTCAAGGTTCCATGTCAGCGGTATGGGGAGCATGTGCTATTTGAGAAAACTCTTCTTTCAAATAAACTTCTAACAGTAACATCGTTGCCTTTTAGGAAAGTATCAAATACTTTTAAATCAGACAAGCAGCCAGCTGTGTAAACAGTCCATTCACTGACTTACTCTTTAATCAGAGAAGATTACTGAGCCAATGCCTGTTTTATTGACAGATCATTTTGTGTCTCAATAAGAATATTTTGCATTTTAATGAGCCTTTGCATTCTAAGAAAGGAAACATTTATAGGCCCGAATCAGCCTGTTTTTCTCCATAATTCTTGGTGCATGAGGTGATAATATTCAGGCTCTGATGTTGACACTTGAACGTTCATGGTGGGATAATGCTCTATACAAAATTTTACTCTGGAGGCCCAGAGAATTTGTCATGGCTTATAAAATGGGCTACTTGCTAGATTGCTAGCTGCTGGTGGCAGAATCCACGTCTTTTTTTTTTTTATTCATGCCTAGTTCAAGCCTATAATATATATTATTGTATATAATGACATTGATAACTTCCATTAGGTACTGCTCCATGCCAGGCACAGTGCTATACACTTTACGTACCTCTCGTTTAAATCTCACAGCAGCTCTGTGAGGTCCTGAGCTGATTGCTACTCTGTTTGCTGCTCCCAGATCCAGTCTCTGCCCTTTTCCTGCTCTGCTCTGTGCCATGTTTCTTAGACTCCTGGGCTTCTAGGTGGGTTTAGCCAGTAAGAGGCAGTGGTAAAGGCTGATGGGCAGGAAGTGGGGAGAAGCAAGGGGAATTTCTCCTTTCTTGCTCTGACACAGTAGTGGCTCCAGGAGCAGTTGGGTCTTCTCCATGGGTCCAGCCCCCACCAACCCTGGCTTCTGAGCTGGTACCTCTACCTGCTCCGACATCTACAAGGGGTGGTAGTGGCTTCCCAATGCAGCTAATTTCTGGTTTGCCTCCCCCTCCTATTTGGCTTGACAGCCTTTCCATCACCCAGGTAATCAATTCTCCATATAAAGTGCCCTCTCTTAGAAGTGTCTGGAGTGATTTTCTCTCCTGACTGGGACCTGACTGACAGAGGCAAGTACCATACTACCCACTTTCTCCATATGAGGAAACTAAGACTCAGAGGCATTAAGAGACATATCAGTTCCTAAGTCTGGTCATTCAGTCCATGCGACTTAACCGAGAGAAAGTCCTGCCTCAATGTACAAACGAAAAGTCATCAAGTGATTAACATAACAACTAGAACTTGGGCTCATGGGGCTAAGCAGACATCAATTACACCCGCATCAGGTCAACTGAGAAGACCTCGGTTCCAGTGCTACTTATTCCTCCTCTAGCTAATTGTATGATTTTGGAGACATTCCTTAACATCATAAAACTGCCTTGATCATCTTACAGACTGATTCTAATATAAAATATAAGACAAATAGGAAGTTGGACTTAGCAATTTGAATTCTTCCAAGAAACCATATCCCCCTAGCTGGATCTTAACCATGTCAAAACATTTCTGTGGCATCTGTATAGAAGATGCTACATATCTCAGTTCAACCACAAGTTCAACACATTATTTCTGAGTGCCTGCCATGTGCCAGGCGCTCTTCTAGGCTCTTGCAGTTTAGCTGTGAACTAAACTGACAAAAACTGCTGCCCTGTTTGTCAATGGGATTTTTGGTTTTAAATACCCACCATGTTAACAACACTGTTCCTTAGAACCTCAACGCTGAGGTGCAGTCCTAGACACCAGTATCACTTAAAAATGTGTCTTATAGTTTTTTCCAAGAGCGTTCTCTCTAAAGACTATAAAAAACAGATAACACTGGAATACCTGTGGGTAAAAGGGGAAGAAAGTGGAACATCTGTCCTTCCAGGGTGCAGTGCTGTGCAGATGTTAAGAGCGTGGACCCCAGAGTTGAACTGCCTAGGTCCAAATATCTGAGATACGACTTACCAGCTGCGTCACCTTGGGCAAATTACTTAACTTCTCCAACGTAGTTTCGTCACCTGAAAAATGGAAATAGTAATACTAGTAAACCTAATCCGTGGGGCTATCAAGAAGATTAAATGATAATACATGTAAAGTTCTCAGAATGGTGAGAACTGTTAACATTTCACTTCATGAAATTAACTGGGTTAGCAAAATTTCATGGAGGTCCCTCAGGTCATGTCTTAAAGCGTTATACAGACTAGTTCCATTAACGTTGAACACTGCTTGTGTTTCTTAAAATCTTACCCTTCGGATTCCTTCTTCTCATTATAAGAAAATGTCCCTTTTCCTGTAATTTTCATATCCTCTGCGCCGAGTAATTTTCCTTCTTCTGATGTATAAATGCTTTTTTATAAGAGCCTAGGCATTTGGGACCCCACTAATAAGGCTTCATTGTAATTGAACTCAATCCAAAGGACTTTTATTAAGTATTTACCTACCAAGGGCAACTGGATCGCTAAGAGAGCTCTAGGGACTAGCACACATTGAGGGGATGGGGTTGGGTGGTCCAGTTTAGTCGGGCTTTACAGGCCCTCAAGCTGTCTTTAGCCATCTTAATAATCATACTTGCTGGTTTTTTTGTTTACTTCATTTGTAACCCTCCTTGTACCAGTTTTTCATTCATTCAATCAAAACATACTATGTGTTTCGGCCTCTCACTGGGTTATTGGGGGTACAGTGGGGGAGCAAACAGGCTTGATCCCAACCTTGCCCAGTGTCAGATAGGTCAGATACTATAACGAGTTATGTGAAAGCACATTCTTTTTGGTAAGAAGAGTAATTCACTGCCCCCCATACCTCCCAATTGTTATATGGGAAACAATTCCCATAAATATAGAAAGTAATTCCAGTTGTTTTATGGGAAGGCCTACTGGGCTTACAGAGAGATCACTCAGCCCTGGGAAGTCTAGTGAGACAGCCCGATATGAGATGGAACTCTGCCAGGCATCTCATTGACAGTGTCTCCGGATCCTCAGAAGTTCTTCCTTCTTGGGAGCAGCAGGAAGGGCTCTTGTACCCCGTCTGTGTTCCCCAGCTATGAAGAGAATGAGGGTGACTTTTGAAGACCACTGCATTCCTCCTGGTGGATGAGGGCAGGGAAATCTCTCTGCAGCTACCGAAGCCAGATTAGTGCTGTTGGGTTGGAGAGTGGCATCCATCTGTGCGCTGGAATCCAATGAGATGCATTAATCTCCCAGGGGGACAAATGAAATTAATCCTCTCTCCAGATGGCAGCAAAGTGACAAGGGTGTAGAGATTAAAAGAGATTGTGAGGTTGGACAGCTGACAAAACCATCAGTCGGGTTATGACACCCAGCACTTTGTTCTCACCTTCTCACTTTTGGAAGTTGGATGGGTCTGGGGTTCTGGAGAAAAGCCCATTCCTACTAACTTTCCTTAGATTTAGCTCTAAAGTTCAGAATTTCTATGTATAAGAAATATAAATTTCTATTCATCTTCATTTATCTGTTAAATTTTATTTATATATCAATCTCCTTGTGTCCAACTCTTCTCTTTTTCATTTTTACTGGGTTCCCAGGGAAGCAGACTGTGAGATGGAGATTAGCTTGTGGGAGGTTTACTAGGGGGCGCTCCCAGCAACAGCACCTGTGTGGGGAAGGATGGGGTGGAGGTTGGGCCACAAGGCAGTCACAAGGCTGGGTGTCAGTTGATTTCATAGCGAGCTCTGAAGCTGGGATGACTCTTCTGAGTTGTCGGTATTTCTGGGAAAGAACTGGGTCTTCATAGCCCCAGGTCAACCCGTCACTGATGCCAGGTGTCCCAGGAAGGGGCATGGCTGAGCCAAGATGGCTTTCCTCAGGGAAGCAGCTGGGAGCTGTCAGCCAACAACTTTCCCTGGGGAGTAAAACCTTGGGTCCTGAAGGACCTGAAACTGCATGGCACAGCGTTCTTGACTGACACTTAACGGATGCCTTCAGGATGACCTGCGATTTGGAAACTTTCCTGACGCCATCAGTCACCTCATTGTTACCGCATCCAAAGGCATTTTCGTCATTCTTTATCTCGTAGTAGCATTTGGCAGTAGCTGCTCCATCTTTCTCAATAATTTGCTTCTTTTGCTAACCTTATAATTCCTCCATCTCTTTCACTGGCCTCTTTCCTAATCCATAACTATGCTCATGTCTCCTGAGATTCCTTCTTAGAGCTCTTCTTTCAGTTCCTCCTCTCTAGGTTATGTCAGTCATGGCTTCAAGGACAGTCCTCGTAGGAGGGGCTTCCAAACCCATCTTCTCTCTCTCTCTCCTAAGCACCAATCTGGCAGCCCCTAATTGCCCCCACTTCAAACATAGCATGCCTCAAATCAAGTGTGCCTGTCTCTCAAACCAATTCCCCTTCCTGACTTCTTATTTTCTTCCCATGTTACAGTTTTCATAACCATTATGCTTGATATCTTCACTCGTTTTGAACCCCTTCATCTGGCTCATTTACCATCCTATTGTGATCATACTAGCTACCCGGTTTATTCCAGTGCCACAGCTGCTATTTGTTCAAGTCATCATATCACAGCTGGACTACTGCATCAATAAAGATAATAAAAGAGTGATTTTAGAGACATTTCTTCCATCTATGCAGTATTTATAAAGTGTCTAGCATTGATCTAAGCACTTTGTACATATTAAGATATTTATTTCTCATAACAATCCTAATAAGCTACTATTATTAGACCCATTCTACAGATGAGAAAACTGAAGAACAGAGAGGTTAGTAACATGCGTGAGGTCACACAGCTAGAAAGTGGGAATGTCAGAATTAAGAACTCCCTCCAGGGCTTGTGCTCTTAACCATTAGGCGAAATCACCTCAAGCTCTTGCTTGGCCACTGAAAATATCAGCTTCATCATCTTCGTCATCATCATTCTTGCCTACAATGCTTAGCAATCACTCACCATGGAGCAATCACTCCTAGCCCTTATAAATTTAATTTAATGTATGTCTTATTTCTCTGAGAGAAATCTGAGAGCAGAGGTCATATCTGATTCTTTGAACATCACTGTAAATAGCAGGAATGTGGTAAAATTCCCCAGTTGAATTGTTTGAAATACTATGTTAGTAGCATCATAATGGGCCTCTCAAGTTAATTCTCCTTGTTGCACACAGAATGACCTATTTAAAGTGAGAAGTAGAATTACTTAATTCTCTGTTCAACACTGCAGTGAAGTCCTGTGATATCCAAATTTCCTACTATGCAAGGTTCTGTATCATTGAGCTCGTCTCCAAACCTTTGCTGCCTCCCTCACTCTAGCCACGTGGCCTTCTGGCTGGACTGCTAACAGTTCCCATGCAGCCCACCTCCCTCTGCGCACCTCCCTCTGTGCCTGGCCTAGAATGCTCCTCCCATAGATCTTCCTCCCACTTCCTCCTTAGCTTCATTCAGTTCAAATGTTCAGTCTTCTGTCTAAAACAGCATCCTCCTCCCATCACTCTCAACTTCCTCCTCTTGCTCTGTTGTAATTCATAGCACTTCTGATAGTATCGATCCCTACTTGACATTATATTATATATTATAAATAAAACATATATACATATATGTTTTATTTCTCCTTTTACATTGTCAGAGCTCCAAGAAGGCAAAGACTTTGTCTGTCTTGTTTAATGTCTGTGCCAACAGCCTAGAACAGTGTCTGGCACATAGCAAGCCTCAACACATATTTTGCTACATGAATGAAATAGGAATACTGGCTATCGCAAAATGACTGCCTATTCTCAAAAACGTGCCCATTTTGGCTCTTCTTATTTCAGCCAGCAGGGGGCTCTTCTACTCTCTTTAGAATTCAGTATCCTCTTCAAGTACCTTGTGAGATTACCTGAAATTCTACAGCTTCCTGAAACCAGAAATACTAACCTCCTCCTTTCTCTCCCTGCCCCTCCCCCCGACCCCACCAACTAGGATTTTTCCAACCCAGGCAAATATTGAACTTTGTGTTAGCAAACAGAATTTTGTTTTTTATAGGTGGTTTTTCCAGGATTTTTTGGTTTTGGTGTTTGAAGGGTGTTAGGTTTGCTGCTAGAAATTCCACTTTTAAAATTCACTCACAAAGACACGTTGTTGTTATAAACAAAATGTGTGCAACCAAGGGGACAACAGTGCAGCAGTAATGTGAGTTTATGTAAGTGCTTAAGCCCCACAGGTTAAACTGCTGACTGAACGAAGCCCATCAATTATGATGTGCATTTATATCCTTTTGAAAGGGAGGTGCCTCTCTCTGTCTTCTCTAACCACCTTCTCTCCAATAACCTGACAATACATCTTGTTGAGAACAGATGTCAGAAATATATCGGTAAATATAAAATCTTCTTTGGGAAAATAAATCTTCCCCTACTTAAAATAGGGTGGTTTTTAAGTTTGTGTCAATTTAAAAATTGAAAAATCCCCACTGGACAACACTGCTAATGCACTTGAATGGGCTTATTGTCTCTTGCCCATTTCCTTTAGAGTCGATTCTGGCAGGAGAGCACCCGCTTCATTGCCAAGACAAGAAGAACTATATATTACGGTGTATGCTCTGCCAACACAAAGTAAAGCTAGTTTGGCAACACTTAACTGTTGTTGGGAAAGCCCAGGAATCATAAAGATATTAATATGGCTAACAGACTCTTACTCATGTCTGTTTCTGTAAAAACTGTCCTAAATTTTGTACACAAGAAAATTCACCTCTCTTGCGAGGCAGTAGTTTCTTGGAAAAACCACAGTAACCTTCTATAAATGAACCAGAATAAATGGGTTCTTGTAGAGGAAGGAGTAAAGAAGAACTCATGGCAATGGACAGCTTACCTCAATGGAGAAAGCTGCCGATTAGGTTATTTTTAACAAAGAAATCCCCTCACTGTATCAGCTTCCAAAAGGCAAACCAATTTAGGTGTGTGTGTGTGTATCATTTTTTTTCTTTCTGGCAAAAAATGATTGAAACTGTTGACTCTAGGCAGGGGGAAATGAACGCCAAGACTCGTATGGATTGAGGTAGCAGGTAAAGACGTGTGTGTGTGTGTGTGTGTGTGTGTGTTGAGTCTGATGACCTAACTTAGCAGCTATTGTTTAAAGAGATTTCTTGGAATGAAGTGCTTCATATGTATGTTAAAATCATATGCTTTGTCAATCGATAGTATTTGCCCAGTGTGGGCAGAGATCCTTACCAGGCAGGTAGTGTGTGTGAGCAACAATTACACCAATGAAATAGATACAGTCCTGCCCTTAGAGAGTTTATGAAACTGTACATATAGAAAAGACACACCTGGAAGAGGATCAAGACATTATGAAGCAGGGTATTAATGGCTGTGACCCAGACTCATCTTTTTCCAGAAAGTGTCGTCTTCATCCCATTTTAAAAAACTGAAATTGGGCTGAAGTCTGAGTGTATCTGGTCTCTGGAAAACACATCACAATATATCCGAAAGGTATTTTAGCAGTGTGGCAGCTCTCCCGAGCACAAAAGCATCACCTCTTAAGTCAGATCTGGAGGTGGTTGGGGTGAAAGTTCAGTGTATTTTAATCAGTATTTAAAAGTTTATTCATTCCAAGGTATTTAATGAGCACCTACTGTGTGTAAGGCATAGTTTGGGACTTCAAGTTATTTATGATTGGAAAGAAGATATGACTTGTGTATAAATTGTTAAAATGAACATAGAGATGAGTGTCTCAAGGGAGGTACATACAAAATACTGAGGGAGTTCAGAGGAAGGTGACTACTCGTAGATGAGAAACCCGATGAAGGTGTCAATGGCAGGTGGGTTACATAACAAATAGGACTTGAACACTTTGGAGACCGTCACGGCCCGAGGGCTAAGTCTGGACCGGTAACAGGTTCTGAAGCTTTGGTTCTCTGTCCTTCTGTATCAGATGCCCATCCAGAACTCCACACTGATCAATCAAACCTGGGACATGATTGACACTTCACTCAGTGTCTTCCCCCAGTCATAATCTTCTCCTTGCTAACCTTCAATAGTATTTCTTCAGATTATTTTAGTCACTCTAAGAAGACATTTCTTCCAGTAGGAATGAATAAATAAATGGTGTTTATCTTCCTGATCCTTTCATTTCCTCTTTATATACAAAGACAGTTGTCCCTCAAGCTCGTAAGATGATGGGCTTTTTGATAGATATAGCACAGCCTTGCTCTGAACAGAATGATTGTGAAGGTGCTCTCTTTTGTACCACTTGTATACATGATGGTCCTGTGCTCTCATGTAGAAAACTGGGGACTGAAAGCTGCCCCCACCTTCTGTTGCCTAAATAGTAAAACTGATGGACACCTCTTGAAAGAAAAGTAGAAAATGGAAGGGAATGAATGATACTGGGATTTGGGGGAATGAAACTTCCTGCTGAACCACTAAGCACTGAGCGCAGGTGTCAGCTTCTCTGAGAGACCTCCCACAGACACTTCAGGTTTTGAGTGGATTCAACATTGCCATGGGAACCTCATTTTATATAAAATGGCAAGTTGGCAAAATACTGAAGCACACTGAGATCACCAACCAGGAATAGGGCTTGCTTCAACACAACTAAAAATGGAATTACATGTCCTGGATATAGAAATGACATGATAAACATAGAGCTTTTAAGTTGCAGAAGCACTCAAATAGTAATACTTCAAAGCCAGGAGGGCTAGACACATACCAGATACTTTACAAATGCTGTTAGTGTCATCTTCCAATGGAAAGCATGACTTTAGAATGAGCTTGAGGCTACTGTCTACCTACTGACAGATGCCCTTCAATGACTGGCATTTTCAAATAAATCCAGCTGTGACCACACTTCAAAAGAACACTAACTCAGCTGTTCCCAAAGCCATATGGTTTTGTACCCATTTCATGTATTTGGAATCCCTGCAGAATCTTTCTAAGCTATTTGCTGGAAAACAGAGACAGCCAGCTCTTCTGACTGCCAGTAGATTTCAGACACCACCAAACAACCTGACTACTGCATAATTCTATGATTATTTCTACATTTATGAGAATACCCACTCACTTTCGTTATCCATCAGCTGTGATGCCATGAGTCACTATCACACCTGAATTCTTCTAAAAGGTGCTTCTTAGGTGTAGAGTTACAGACCAACTTGGGTTCACCCCTTGGTAAACCCGTAACTGCTACTTCTTTGTGGCTTTGCTGAAATTCTTTCTCTGCCTCCTCTCCACCGGCAGGCTGCTTGCTGTCACCCATGGCAGTTTTCCCTCAGGATTATTTCTAACCATCAATTCTTCCACCCTCTGCCCGAGCTAAAACTGACTGCCTCTTTGTGGATGTGTAGCAAAAAATGTGGTTACACCCTGTATTTCTTTAGAGTCAGCTAATTACGAATTTAGAAACTTGGAAACAATTACAAAACGTTCTTTAAAATAAATTGCCATCCAGACTGAACTTTGTTATCTATGAGAGCATTATGTGCTAATTCTGATTAAGGGCATAAAATCTGTATTTTTGTTTTAAAAATGGATCTACTTTTATGCAGCACCCAAATTTATTGTTAAAGCTTTTTAGGATCCCAGATGAAAGATGCTACTGCAGTGGGAAGTTCTAATATTATTTATTTCTCTAGTCATCAACATTAGTTGGTTTCTTCTTTCTTGAAACCTATTTTTCATTTCTATAAATATAGTATTTGGGGGAGCTTCCTGCATTAGATCATCTCCCGTCCTTTTAGTGCCCTTGATGTTCATTGCACTTTCCTGGTGAGGCTTGCTGAGACATTAATGCAGTGGCTCTCCTGTTTTAATACCTTTGGAAAGTCTTTATGTTACTTATTGCTACAGAGATGAGCATTGACAAGTATTTTTCTTGCCTTTCTCCTATGCAGAACACTATATTCTTTCTTACCAGGGTGATCAAACATTTCTCCTGATGTCAATATTCATTCACAAGCATTTACTGTTTCCTCCTCTGGTGCTAGATACTGCTAGGTTGTAGGGCTGTCAAGCGAATTCTGGGCCCTTCACCTTCTTCAAAAGCCACGTCAGATTGTGTGTCCTCTGAGAGGTTACATCTGGCATGGTCTCTCCTACCCATTCACCTTGTAGTATGGCAGACAGACTCTAAGATAGTGCCCACGATCCTGTCTTCTGGTATTTATACCCTTCTGAAATTCCTTCTTGAGTGTAGGAAGATCCTATGACTTGATTAAGCAAATAAGATACAGCAAAGGTGATGGGGAGTCATTTGCCTGACATTCTGTAAGACTGTGATAATCTGTCCTCCTGGGAGGTCTTTAAGGAAGCAAGCAGCTATGTTGGGGAGTTATGTGTGGTGGAACTGAGGGTGGCCTCTGCATGACAATCAAAAAGGATTTGAAGCCCTCAGTCCAATACCCAACAAGGTGTTGAACCACTAAGCATCCCAGCATGGGTGTCAGCTTCCCTGAGAGACTTCCTATAGACATCTCAGGTTTTGAGATGCTGTCAGAGACCACATCAGCTTAGACACAGATCCTTCCCCAGTCGAACATTTGAATGAGGATCCATCCCTGACCAATACATCCAGTGAAGCCATTTCCTTCCCCAGGCAATCTTCCTGACCCAGTGATTGAACATGTGTTACCTGCATTGGCAGGCAGATTCTTTACCACTGAGCCACCAGGGAAGCCGTGAAGCCTTATAGAAGACCCAATTAAGCCATGCCCTCACTCCTGACCTACAGAACCTGTAAGATAATAAATGTGTGTTTTAACCTGCTTAGTTTGTGGTAATATCATTGCAGGACAATAGAAAAGTAATATATGTAGCTAATTTCCCCCTCCTCTTTGGACTCTGTGTATATGGTACATAGCTTACTATATTTAGATTGCACTGTAATCTTTTTTTTTCCATATCTGGCTTCCCCATATACAATAGAGACCACAATAATAATCACTGAAGCAGAGTAGAATTGAACACTGTAGCTCTCAAATGGGTAGAAAAGAAAAAGCAACTTTCTATTGTTTTCTCTAACTGCTCTCATTTCAGTCTCAAGGCCCCATCCTGTTGACGGCTGTGTATACAGGGGAGGAGGAGTTCCTTAAACCTGCTAATGAAACATAACTCTTTATGTTGGCTTGGTCTTTAGTCAGTAAAATTCAAGAACTGATTCCCTTATCAGAGCTGTTTCTCTCCATTCAAAGCTTTCCTTCCTTCCCTCTCCCAAACTGTGAAGTATAGGGAAGGCTTATGTGTTCTTAGGGCCCTTTAGGGGAAATGGCTCTTTCACATGATGCTCCTATATGCTGCCTGCACTTGCACTGGCCTCCTCAGAATTGTGCATTGTCCACCTTGTCACCAGACACCTTGCTGGCATCTGCAGGATGTTGAAATCTGCAGCTAGCAAGAGTCATGGCCAATCTCAGTTTGATCACAGGCTGGTAGACGTGTTTGTTGACCAAGCTTCACATCAACCCTAGCTGGCTCTGCAGGTACTCTGGTTCTCTTCCTTGTTCTCCATCCAGTACCGGCCTGGAGTGTTTATCCTGTGGTCTCCTCTGTGGTTCGCTTTGACATCGGGCGTGCCAACACTGTGGTAGTCCGGTTGCCTCTCAGTGGTCAGCTAACATCTGTGTCAGTCATTGGAGAGCCCACTGTATCATGTGAATTCCTTTTACGCTGCAAGGGAGCAAGGGGAGGCTTAGGATGTTCTCTGCCTCATCTTGGCAAAGGGATACCCTATGAAGTGACTTTCTCCCACAGCTCTATAGAAGGAGTGGCACAAGCCCTGCCTACTTTCAGTTTCCCTCTTACTCTGTACAATAAT
Organism: Bison bison bison; assembly: GCF_000754665.1. Classification (NCBI taxonomy): domain Eukaryota; kingdom Metazoa; phylum Chordata; class Mammalia; order Artiodactyla; family Bovidae; genus Bison; species Bison bison. The sequence continues at coordinate 2,493,755 of NW_011494936.1, read as the reverse complement.
ATTATGGCCCGTGTGAGGTCCAAGGAAGAGGCAGTGCCGAGTTTCTACGCGATTCAAGTAGTTGTCTCTTTATCTGCTTCTTTCCAAATCCCTCTCTATGATAATCACTTCTGGAAGAAGTTCAGGCTCCTCATTCTGCCTGGTGGGAATGCTCCCTCATACAATTTCCTTCTGCTTTCCTTCTTTACTAAGTGAGACTTGACTTTTTCTTCCCTGGGACACTAGCAACAGGGACACCAGGGACAGGCTAAGCCTCATGCCTTAGCCTTGAAGGTACGCAGGCTGCAGGAAAAGAGATGGCTTACCCGTTAAGAAAGACGCATCAGGAGCTTAAGCTAAAAAAGCATCCCTAAACAGAAAAGATGAATTTATTTTACTCCAGTGAGATTAAGAACTGATATTCATCAAAAATTCTATAAGAAAATTAGAAATACAACTCAGGAGAAGATATTTATACACATACTACTGACAAAAGGTTAGCATCCAGAATATACATTGTTTGCTTTAGAGGAAGAACAGAAAAAGATACATTTCAGTAGAAAAATAGGTGTAGGACACCAATAGGAATTCTCCAAAAGAAGTATAAACAGATGTTTAACTTTCTTAATAATCAGTGAGATGGAAATTACAGCCACAGTGAGATACTATTTACATCCACCAAGTTAGCAAAAATCTAAAAGTCTCATAGTGTTTAGCATGGTAGCACAATGGGAATGCTGATATAAGGATGGGAGCACAGATTGATACAACCACTTCAGAAAACACATTTCCATTACCTGAGTGTGCATACCCAGGAATTCTACTCCCAGATAAATCCTGAGAAACTCTTGCACTTGTGCACCAGAAGCCATGCAGAAGAATGTTCACAGCAAAGATCTGGAAACAATTCAAATGACCACCAATAAGAGAATGGATAAATACCTCAACTGTGGTATACTTATACAATAGAAGACTGATTGGCAGTGGAACAGAATGACTGGGCTGCAGCTACACAGGTCAACATGGATGCATCTCCGAAGCATAGTATTGAGTGCGAAAAGGAAAGTCACAGCAAGAGAGAAGGAAAGCAAGCATGAATTCTTTCATGAAAAGGTCAAAAACAGGCAAAACAGAGTGTATTTTGTTTAGCAAACACATTAAAGCTGAAAATAAAAATAAAACATTAAGACATGATTCAGGATAAAGGTGACCTCTTTGTGGGGAAGGAAGGAGGAAAGGAGAGGCAATCAGGAGGGATGGATACCCCAAACCTTCAAATTTAACAGTATCTTTCCATTTCTTAAGCCAGAGGTACAAACTTCCAATTTTCCATGGCCAGAGAGCAGTTATTTTAGACTTTGAGGGCTGTATAATCAATCCCTATCACAATTACCACTGTAGCCATAGACAATGGATAAAGAATGAGCATGACTGTGTTCTAATAAAACTTTAAGGACATAAACTTGAATTATAATTTTTACATGTTATGAAATATCATTCTTTAGATTTTTTTTCAACCATTAAAAAATGTAAAGCCATTAGCCTGTGAGTCATATACAAAAACAGGCACAGGGCCATCAGAGTTTATATGTATGCTGTTTATGTTTGTGTATGTATGTATATCCATTTATCATCCACTTACCTTTAGACTGTTTTGTGTATGCTTAATATTGTTTATAAAGAGATTTTTTTAAAGAATAAAAAAATTGTTATCCATCTCTTACTATCACCTGTTTATTATCTGCTTTGTGCCAAATACCATGGTAGGAGCTGTGGATATTATTTTTAATTTTGGCAATAAGAATGAAATGAAAGTATTTTTAAAAATTCCTTTCAGGTGATGAAACTAAACCACACTGGGGATAGCTGACTTGAGCAAGGGTCCATAGATGTAAGGGCAGGATGGGGAGGTGAATCTGGATCTGTCCCAACCCCATATTCTATACATTCTAACAGAAGTACAACCTATATTGTATTCATCTCTGCACCTTCATGCTCAGCCTAGAGTCTGGCACATTGTAAGCATTTCTTAAATATTAGTAATGTGCTGCTTCCTTATTCCCCTTTCTTTCTTCTAGCTAATTCTAACCATTTCACCTGGTTAGAAATTGGACAAATGAGGCACAGATGTAGTGGCTAGAATTCTGGTTTAAGCTGTTCAACTATCTCTGGCTGTCACAAGAAAACAGACCTTTTTTGGGGAAAGACACTGAGTGCAAGTGTGCTTGCTAAGTCATTTCAGTCACGTCCGACTCTGTGTGACCCTATGAACTGTAGCCTGCCAGGCTCCTCTGTCCATGGGATTCTCCAGGGAAGGGTACTGAGTGGGTTGCCATGCCCTCCTCCAGGAGAGCTTCCTGACCCAGTGATCGAACCAACATCTCTTATGTCTCCTGCATTTGCAGGCAGGTTCTTCACCACTTTATTTTTCTGGGCTCCAAAATCACTGCAGATGGTTATTGCAGCCATGAAATTAAAAGACACTTACTCCTTGGAAGGAAAGTTATGACCAACCTAGACAGCATATTCAAAAGCAGAGACATTACTTTGCCAACAAAGGTTTGTCTAGTCAAGGCTATGGTTTTTCCTGTGGTCATGTATGGATGTGAGAGTTGGACTGTGAAGAAAGCTGAGTGCCGAAGAATTGATGCTTTTGAACTGTGGTGTTGGAGAAGACTCTTGAGAGTGCCTTGGACTGCAAGGAGATCCAACCAGTCCATTCTGAAGGAGATCAGCCCTGGGATTTCTTTGGAAGGAATGATGCTGAAGCTGAAACTCCAGTACTTTGGCCACCTCATGCTAAGAGTTGACTCATTGGAAAAGACTCTGATGCTGGGAGGGATTGGAGGCAGGAGGAGAAGGGGACAACAGAGGATGAGATGGCTGGATGGCATCACTGACTCAATGGATGTGAGTCTGGGTGAACTCCGGGAGTTGGTGATGGACAGGGAGGCCTCTGCGATTCACGGGGTCGCAAAGAGTCGGACACGACTGAGTGACTGAACTGAACTCAACTGAACTCTTCACCACTAGTGCCACCTGTGAAGCCCAAAGATATTGGTGAACCTTGTACATATAGCTCAATAATCAGAACAAGGGAAGAACTAGGGAGCAGGACTGAATGGGCATTTTCTCTGCAGCACCTTCATTAGAGTAACTCACTCCCTTTACTTCCATCTCTGTGCTCCTTTATGTCTGGGAGGGTGAGTGCTTGGCCTCTCTGGGGTCAAACGCTCACCCTTTGGGTGAAAAGAGGCACCATGATTGGTCATCCCACCAAGGCCACATGGGATGGGGGAGAGGATAGTTCCCCAAAGGGAAGGCAGCTGTCCATTACTTCTTGGAAAGAGATAATCCTGTTTCCCTGTTCCTGATTAGAAGGAGTAGCCTTTGTCCTTCCCCACTCTTAGGAAGGACTTAGAGTGCTGGCAGCAGGATAGCAGCTGTAGGCTTATGCTGGAATACTTTCAAGATAGAAATAGTTTTTGTTAACAGAGTTTATTTATTTTTTTTTGCCATGCCATGTGCCTTGCGGGATCTTAGTTCTCCAATGAGGGACTGAACCCAAGTCCTGAGAGTGAAAGCACCAAATCCTAACCATTGGACCTCCAGGGAATTTCCTAGACTTTATTTTTCAGAACAGTGTAAGTTACAAGGAAAAGATAGGAGCAGATAGTACAGAAAGACCCCATATAGTACCCCCCACTAGTTTCCCCTCTTATTAACATCATGCATTAGTGTGGTGCATACAACTAATGAATCAATATTGATATATTACTATTAACTAAAGTGGGTAGTTCACCTAAAGGTTCACTCTGTGTGGTACAGCTCTATGGATTCTCACAAAAGCATGATGTTTTGTACCCACCGTTACAGTATCATACAGAATAGACTCACACCCCCAAAATCTTCTGTACTTCAGCTGTTCATCCCTTCCCGTCCCTTTGGAACACCTGACAATTACTCATCTCTTTATTCTGTCTCTAGAGTTTTGCCTTTACAGTATATGATATAGCTGGAATCATGCAATATGTAATTTTAAAAAATAATTAATTTTTATTGGACAGAGGAGCCTGGTGGGCTACAGTCCTCGGGGGTCGCAAAAAGTCAGACATGACTGAGCGACTAAGCAACCAGAGTGCATAGTAAGTCTTGAGGTCGGGTGCTGTCAGTCCTTTGATATCGTGTTCTTCACTGTCAATATCATGGTGGCTATTTTGGAGTTCTTCCTTCTTCATATAAAGTTTGTAATCAGTTTGTTGATATTCTCAGAATATGGAAATACTTTTAAAAGTAGCAATTCTAATTAGAGATACCTAAGGGGCAGCAGAGGGTGAGATGGTTAGCATCACCAACTCAATGGACACGAATTTGAGCAAACTCTGGGCGACAGTGGATGACAGAGAAGCCTGGCATGTTGCAGTCCATGGGGTCACAAAGATTTGAACATGACTTTGCAACTGAACATGGACGGAGGAGCCTGATGCAGGCTACTGTCCATGGGGTCGCAAAAAGTTGGACATGACTGAGAGACTTCACTTTCACTTTGCAACTGAACAACAACAACAACTGTCTTCACAGGAGCCTTTCTATGCCATATTCATTTTCACACTTTGTGACACACCAGGGAACATGTTCTTTGGAAAGCCATGTGGTTACTGTGACTGTTTTAAAAAATGTAGATTCTATAGTCGATAGTGGCAATAACACATTTGTACAATTTCAGTGCACTGAAAAAAATTTTAAGATTTTTAATTGTGGTAAAATACACTTAAAATAGATAATCACAATGGTGTGATCACTCACCTAGAGCCGGACATCCTGGAATGTGAAGTCAAGTGGGCCTTAGGAAGCATCACTACAAACAAAGCTAGTGGAGGTGATGGAATTCCGGTTGAGCTATTTCAAATCCTGAAAGATGATGCTGTGAAAGTGCTGCACTCAATATGCCAGCAAATTTGGAAAACTCAGCAGTGGCCACAGGACTGGAAAAGGTCAGTTTTCATTCCAATCCCAAAGAAAGGCAATGTCAAAGAATGCTCAAACTACTGCACAATTGCACTCAT
>NW_011494936.1:2452847-2488610 GCF_000754665.1 Bison bison bison | reverse complement strand
AGTAAAGTCATGCTCAAAATTCTCCAAGCCAGGCTTCAGCAATATGTGAACTGTGAACTTCCAGATGTTCAAGCTGGTTTTAGGAAAGACAGAGGAACCAGAGATCAAATTGCCAACATCCACTGGATCATGGAAAAAGCAAGAGAATTCCAGAAAAACACCTATTTCTGCTTTACTGACTATGCCAAAGCCTTTGACTGTGGGGATCACAATAAACTGTGGAAAATTCTGAAAGAGATGGGAATACCAGACTACCTGACCTGCCTCCTGAGAAATCTGTATGCAGGTCAGGAAGCTACAATTAGAACTAGACATGGAATAACAGACTGGTTCCAAATAGGGAAAGGAGTACACTAAGGCTGTATATTGTCACCCTGCTTATTTAACTTCTATGCAGAGTACATCATGAGAAACGCTAGGCTGGAAGAAGCACAAGCTGGAATCAAGACTGCCAGGAGAAACATCAATAACCTCAGATATGCAGATGACACCACCCTTATGGCAGAAAGTGAAGAACAACTAAAGAGCTTCTTGATGAAAGTAAAAGAGGAGAGTGAAAAAGTTGGCTTAAATCTCAACATTCAGAAAACTAAGATCATGGCATCCGGTCCCATCACTTAATGGCAAATAGATGGGGAAACAGTGGAAACAGTGACAGGCTTGATTTTTGGGGGCTCCAAAATCACTGCAAATGGTGACTGTAGCCATGAAATTAAAAGACACTTACTCCTTGGAAGGAAAGTTATGACCAACCTAGACAGCATATTAAAAAGCAGAGACATAACTTTGCCAACAAACGTCCATCTAGTTAAGGCTATGGTTTTTCCTGTGGTCATGTATGGATGTGAGAGTTGGACTGTGAAGAAAGCTGAGCACCGAAGAATTGATGCTTTTGAACTGTGGTGTTGGAGAAGACTCTTGAGTGTCCCTTGGACTGCAAGGAGATCCAACCAGTACATCCTAAAGGAAATCAGTCCTGAATATTCATTGGAAGGACTGATGCTGAAGCTGAAACCCCCAAATTTTGGCCACCTGATGCGAAGAACTGACTCATTTGAAAAGACCCTGATGCTAGGAAAGATTGAAGGTGGGAGGAGAAGGGGACGACAGAGGATGAGATGGTTGGATGGCATCACCGACTCAATGGACATGAGTTTGAGTGAACTCTAGAAGTTGGTGATGGACAGGGAGGCCTGGCATGTTGCAGTCCATGGGGTCACAAAGAGTCGGACATGACTGAGCAACTAAACTGACTGACTGACACTTAAAATGTGTAAGTGTATAGTAATGTTAAGTATATACCTATTGTTACGCAACTAATCTGCAGAACTCTTTCCATCTTGCAAAACTGGAACTCTATACTGATTAAAAAACAACTGTCCACTTCCTTCTATCTCCAGGCCCTGGCAACCAACATTCTACTTTCCATCTCTATGAATTTGAAAACTCTATCTATGTCATATAGGCGAAATCATACAAAATTTGTCTTTTTATGACTGGCTTATGTCACTTACAGGGCTTTGCTGGTGGCTCAGATGATAAAGAATCTGCCTGCAATACAGGTGACCCAGGTTTGATCCCTACGTAGGGAAGACACTCTGAAGAAAGGAAAGGCTAGAATACTCCAGTATTCTTGCGTGGAGAATTACATGGACAGACAAGCCTGGCAGACTACAGTCCATGGGGTTGCGAGAAGTTGGACATGACTGAGCGACTAACACACCCACACCCACACACAATATAATGATACTTGTAAACTATATCTGAATATTTAGTCAATTACATTAGTAAATCTAGGCTATATTAATAATTTTTTAGTAAATGACAATTTCAGGCATGGTTTTGGAAATATGGATTTAAGTAAGACTAGATTACGTTTAAATAAAGAAAATCTGAATATAAAATAAAGTGTGGCCTGAATTTTTTGTTCCTGTTGTTCAGTCACTAAGTCATGTCTGACACTGCTACCCCATGGATTGAAGTATGGCCAGGCTCCTCTATTCTTTACTATCTCCAGGAGTTTGGTCAAATTCATGTCCATCAAGTTGGCGATGCTATCTAACCATCTCATCCTCTATTGCCCCCTTCTCCTCTTCAGTCTTTCCCAGCATCAGGATCTTTTCCAATGAGCTGGCTCTCTGCATCAGGTGGCCAAAGTTCTGGAGCTTCAACTTCAGCATCAGTCCTTCCAATGAATATTCAGGACTGATCTCCTTTAGGATGGACTGGTTGGATCTCCTTGCAGTCCAAGGCACTCTCAAGAGTCTTCTCCAACACCACAGTTCAAAAACATCAATTCTTTAACTCTCAGCCTTCTTTATGATCCAACTGTCACATCCACACATGACTACTGGAAAAACCATAGCTTTGACTATATGGACTTTTGTTAGCAGTGATGTCTCTGCTTTTTAATATACTGTCAAGTTTTGTCATAGCTTTCCTTCCAAGGAGCAGGTGTCATTTAATTTTATGGCTGCAATCATGGTCCACAGTGATTTTGGAGCCCAAAAAAATAAAATCTGTCACTGCCTCCACCTTTCCCCATTCTATTTGCCGTGGAGTGATGGCATCAGATACCATGATATTAGTTTTTTTTTTTTTAATGTTGCATTTCAAGCCAGCTTTTTCACTCTCCTCTTTCACCCTCATCAAGAGGCTCTTTAGTTCCTCTTCAATTTCTGCCATTAGATCTGCATATCTAAGGTTGTTGATATTTCTCCCCGAAATCTTGATTCCAGCTTGAAATCCATCCAGCCTGGCATCTCAAATGATGTACTGTGCATATGAATTAAATAACCAGGGTGACAATATACTGTCTTGATGTACTCCTTATTCAGTTTTGAACCAGTCAATTGTTCCATGAATCTGAATCTTTAGAATGATGATAGTGTTAACTCTGATATGCTTAAGTTTGAGAGTAACTTTTGAAAATACAATTATTAAACAAAAATATCCAAGAGAAGAACAACTGAAGGTCACAAGATTTGCTGAATACCAAATATGAGGGTGATTGGCAATTATGACGGGTAAAGTAAGATGTTGTCTGACGCAATGAAACAAAAGCAAATTCAAATAGCTTGATCTATTTTGATGGAAGAAATCTAAACCCAAACCATGTGAATTAAAATATTAGAAAAGATACTCATGGCCTTAGAGGAACAAAAAAGGAACAAAAAGATAATCATGAATGTGGCACTGAGTCATGCCAGTGGCCCACAGCCCCAGATTCTGTCTTCCTTGACTCTGTGAGGTGTTTTGTTGCAGATCAGTCCTGGCCCTGGGCTCCCAAATTACAGTTGTTGAGCTATCATTTATGAATTGATATAAATATCTATTATTTTTACTCACATTTATGTCAGTTTCAGTGTATCGTTTTCAGCAAATAGTATTTACCTGGTATTGAACCAAAAGCTGGTATTTTCAACATTAAATCCTGTCTTCACACTTCAGAGTTTTGGGATTTAGAGAACAGATTGCTGATCTGTGTATCTGTTTCTTCTATGGTTTTTAGTCTGAGACACAGTTGGCTAACATTCATTAGCCTTCTCTGTCCTATTCTATAGAAATCATACCATTCCCTTCCTGTTTTGGTTTCTCCTCTCTGATTGGTCTCCCACTCTTTTACATCTTCCCTGTGGTGTCACTATAGAAATCTTACACAGTTTTCCAGGTAAAGCTGCATCATGGCTTTGTACGGGGCCGGGGTTGGGGGCGGTGGCTAGTGCTACTGCTAAAGGTGTAATTCGAGGATGTAGTGTGCATACTGCAGCACTGACCTCTGGGTCAGGTATACTGGCCTGGATGACTGGAGCATTCCTTTGACAGCTGGGTGATGTTGGGCAAGTCATTTTGCCTTTCTGAGCCTCAGTTTCTTCTGTTTTATACCCCTCAGGGTAGTTACAGGATCAAATGGGACCCAGTACAGGCATAAAAATACATGTCTTTATTTCTTCTGATATAAAAATCAACACATATTCATTGTAAAAAAGTATAAAAGCAATACGAAATGGAAAGCAAAATCCAGAAATAACCACTAAGGCTAGTTTGGTTATATTCCTCTAGATTTTTTCCCCCCTCTGACTAATAACATGCAATACAATTGCAAAAGCAAAATAATTCCGCATGCTACATTTTCTCTCATTTCAGTCCCTTTGTACATTGTGACATCTTTCCAGGTCAATGCTTAGAGAGTTACCATATTTCTTTTCATGCCTCCATAGGATCCTAATTGCATGGGTGCCCCCATATATTAATTATTTAATCCATTTTATAGTGGCAGTCATTTCCCTTTGTTTCCAATGTTTTACTCAAGCTTGTTTCCAATTTTTAACTTTTTGAAACAAAGTTGCAGCAAATAACTTTGTGTTTGGTAGTTTTGCATACTTGAATGATTATTTCCATATTTTAAGGAAAGGAATTCCTGTGTCAAAGGTATGAGCATTTAAATTTTAATGGATATTGCAAATTCGAACAAGTGTTTTAAAGCCATGGGGCTCCCTGGGAATATCCATTATTAAACTAGTTTCTAGAAAACAACGAGCAAGTGGAGGTCACAGGATGGTACTGGGAACAGAGTATGTTCAGGCACACGTCATTTAACCTCTCTGTGCCTCAGCTTCTTCATCTGCAAAGAGGAGATTTAATGAAGATTTAGATGAAAAAGGCAGAGTTAAAGTAAGGCCAATAATAACCAACGGCTTTCAGGTAAGACTTTCTAATAGCTCTCCACCCGCTGGACCCAATTTCTCCATGATGTGGGTTTGAGTCTACTCCTCTGCCTTGAGTGCAATCATTGTCTCATTGCTCTGATTTTCTAAGTGGAATTAAATGACTCTGTTTCCCTGTGACCGTGGTTAAAAAAATAACTTTCATCTCTGGAACATTTTGAGGAGCTTTTCCCCTTGTGAAAACTGTTTGTAAATAAAGGTAAAATCATGATTCAGATAAATATAAGATGAACAATGTGGAAGATTTCATTTATTAACTCATTAATTAATGAGAAAACAAGATATTACTACTGGTTCAAAAGAGAATTTAAAAAACCACACACAGATGAATGGATAAGAAAGCTGTGGTACATATACACAATGGAGTATTACTCAGCCATTAAAAAGAATATATTTGAATCAGTCCTAATGAGGTGGATGAAACTGGAGCCTATTATACAGAGTGAAGTAAGCCAGAAAGAAAAACACCAATACAGTATACTAACGCATATATACGGAATTTAGAAAGATGGTAACAGTAACCCTGTATATGAGACAGCAAAAGAGACACTGATGTATAGAAGAGTCCTTTGGACTCTGTGGAAGAGGGAGAGGGTGGGATGATTTGGGAGAATGCCATTGAAACATGTATAATATCATATATGAAACGAGTCGCCAGTCCAGGTTTGATGTACGATACTGGATGCTTGGGGCTGGAGCACTAGGACAACCCAGAGGGATGATATGGGGAGGGAGGAGGGAGGAGGGTTCAGGATGGGGAACATGTGTATACCTGTGGCGGATCCATGTTGATATATGGCAAAACCAATACAATATTGTAAAGTTAAAAAAAAACCACACACAGACAGAGGCCATCGGGAATGCTGAAATGGACTTACAAATAGATGCAAAATTGGTCAATATTCACTGGGAGATAACAAATGTGTCCCACTGGACAAAATTTATTTGCATTTCAGTGGACAAGAATCATTTGCACTACAACCTGTGTTAGTTTCTTAGGGCTGCATAAGAAAGTCCCACAAACTGAGTGACTTAAAAGAATAGCAATTTGTGTTCTCACAGTCTGGAGGTTAGAAGTCCAAAATGAAGATATTGGCTGGACCAAGCTCTCTCTGATACCTATAGAGGAGAATCCTTGTGGTCTTTCTCAGCTTCTGATGGTTTTCTGACAGTTCTTGGTGTTCCACTGCTTGGAGCTGTAGCCTTTCAATCTCTGCCTCCATCACCATATGCTGCTTCCCTTTATGTGTCTGTATTTCTGTGTCTTTTCTTTTTTATGTAAGGACACAAGTCATATTGGATTGAGGACCCACTGTACTCCAGGATGACCATAACTATTAATATCTGCAGTGACCCTATTTCCAAAAAAGTCACATTCTGAGGTACCAAAGGTTAGGACTTCAATAGGTCTTCTTAGGCAACATAATTCAACTCATAATACTACCCATTTTCCACAAGTACAGATTTGTAAAATAGCTCAAAGGTAACAAGACACTCTATCTAGTAACTGCTATTTACCCATTTCGGTCTTTCACAGTTTTTCCTAATACCTTTCCTAAGTGAAGTGGCTCAGTTCGTGTCTGACTCTTTGTGACCATATGGACTGTAGCCTACCAGGCTCCTCCATCCATGGGATTTTCCAGGCAAGGATACTGGAGTGGGTTGCCATTTCTCTAAATGTGGAGATCTGTACTCCACACTGGTCACCACTGCCATGCTTGATGAAAGGCAGGAAGCTTTACTGTTTCTGGAATAGTTGGGTACAGAGGCCTTTGCAGCAGCCCTGAGCTCTTGTGCTCAATTCCAGGTGCTACTGTAAGGTGGCCAAGTAACCAAGACACACTACTGAGGTGATGCTCCAGGAGGTTGCTGAGGTTGCTGCTGCAAGGGTGAGGCCAGTGTCTGTGTTGCACAGGAGAACAAATCTGACTCCCTGTTAGATCTGTTTCTTTTACTTTAACCTCTGTATTCTATTGCTTTAGCTTTGAGTTAAGAATGTCGCCTGGGATTCCCAGGTGGTGCTAGTGGTAAAGAACCTGCCTGCTAATGCAGGAGACATAAGAGACACGGTTCGATCCCTGGGTTGGGAAGAGCCCCTGGAGGAGGGCATGGCAACCCACTTTAGTATTCTTGTCTGGAGAATCCCATGGACAGAGGAACCTGGCGGGCTACAGTTCATAGGGTCACAAAGAGTCAGACTTGACTGGAGTGACTTAGCATGCATGCACACAAGAATGTTGCCTACAGCCTGAAATATATAGGAGAGCTGGTTCCCTGACTTTTAAGGGTACAACACTTTCCCATTCATATAAATGGTTGCAGAACAGAGAATAACACCTGTCCTGTTGGAGGTTTACAGGAACACTGTGACCTGACCTATAGGAACAGCTGTAAGAGCAAAGGATTCCTATACCAAGAAGTTTGCAACAACCAACCACGCCCCTCCTCAACTTTGCCTTTGAAAAGGCTTTGCTGAAATCCTTCAGAGATGGGATTTTTGAGGGCACAGGCCCCTCCACGTTTTGGTTTGGCCTCACTGTGCATTGGGCATATAGACTTGCTTTCAGTAATGTCCGCTTTTTCTAAAATGTCCAAATTCTACCCCATTCTCTGCCTCAGGGGCATCCAGTGTCTGCTCTGCCCCTCCCACATTCCGTTCCTCTCCTGGCAAATCTCTCAAGGTGCCTGTAGAGGATGAGAGTCAGAGGATGAAACTTTCTTTCTAAATCATTCTTGTAGCATATATTCACAGTCAGCCCTGAACAGGGAACACTGTGATGGGCTTTTGCCTCAAAAGACTCTGAGTTCACAGTCACACTGCCTTTGGAGAATGGAGATCAGACTGGTGAGTTTGAGAAGGGTTGACATTGAGTGACAGAGGTTTCCAGGAGCTCAGCTTGGGTTGTGGTGGAGCGCTCCATTCTGATGATACCAATTTTATCATGTCTGTGCTTAAATTGCACCCCTCACGTAAAACTGCCTCCTCTTCTCTTCCTCCAGCTTATCCTTCTCTGGGAAGCAGTGGCAGCCAATTGGTGAGTAGCCAATAGGATCCTAGTTTCACTGCTTCTGACTTTTTTCCAACCACTATAGGAAAACTGGGCTGGTGGTGTGTCTCAGCCTCTCTGCTTGTCCCCATTGGATCATTTTATTAACCCCTGACTGCCTTGCCAGGCTTTTAGCAGTCTCTGTGTAGTTTGACATTCATTGTTTAGAAATGTTTTGTCATCTTTAGCATATTTAATCTTAGCAGTTTGATGACATTTTTTTCCTAGTGAATACTCATTTACCTATATAGATTCCAAAACCCTGTATGTGTGTGTGTGTGCGTGTGCAGTCGTGTCCAACTCTTTGTGACTTCATGGACTGTAGCCTGACAGGTTCCTCTGTCCATGGGATTTTCTTGGCAAGAATACTAGAGTGGGTTGCCATTTCCTACTCCAGGGGATCTTCCTGACCCAGGGATCAAAATCTGCATTGCTTTGCTTCTCCTGCTTTGGCAGGCGAATTCTTTACCACTGCACCACCTGGGACTACTCCAAAACCCCACAAAGAACCTAAATCTTTACTAAAAATCAGCAGATTTTTAAAGAAATGATTTTACCTCCTTCTCCCACAGGTGGCATTTGGCAATGCCTGGAGACATTTTTATTGTCACAACTATGTGGCTGCTACTGATATCTAGTGGGTAGAGGCCAGAGTAACACTAAATATCTTACAGAACAGCAGACATGCCCCCACATCCCTCACAGACAATCGTTAAGCCCAAAAAGTCAACAGTGCTCAAGTTGAGAAACCTTCTTTAGAAAAGACAATTACATTTTTAAAAATTACAAAATAATGCATGATCCTTATGGAAAAAAATTTAAATATAGACAAGCTAAAAAGAAAAACACAAACTTTCTGAAATCTCACAAAAGTACATTTCTGTTAAGGTTAAAACTATTTTTTTTTCTTAAAACTATGTGAAGAATAATCTGAATCCTTTCTCCTTCTCAGTAAAACTTAGAAGCAAAATATTTATTCTTGTTTATTTGTAACATTCAATGAATTGAAACAAGTTGGCCCAAGTTCTTATGGGCTAGCAGGAGGGAAAAGCAAAGTTACAAATAAGGACTAAAAGCTCTTTCTTTAATGCATTGGACTGATTTCAGATGGATTTCTAGATATGAAATGCCACCAGAAATGCAGAGCCAAGAACCCTGCCAAAGGTGTAGGAAACTGCTTGGTCTCCTGCTTGCCAATGAGCTGCTGGAATGTGAAAATGCATTCGCAGCAGACTATGGGGCTTCAGGACGACGAGGAGGCTGGCTATTGGCTATTTTTAAAATGGAAGGCTTCTAAAATAGTAAGATGTTAAAATAATAACCTGTGAAAGGAGAGAGGCCCATCCATGGAGTAAAAAGCCAGAGACAATGTGGCACCAACTGGGGAGTGTCTCTGAGTGACGCTTTTGGCCACGTGGGAATACAGGAAAGTGGGTGGCTGAGTGTATGTGGGGACTCTGTGTCTGGCATCAGCTGAAAAGGAGCTGAGTGTGAGCTGACAAGTGTGGTTACAGAGAGAAGCAGGCCAGTGAGCACCCCGCTGCTCTGGTGCATCTTGGAGAAAGTGGAGTATTGAGGGGACCAGACGCATTTCCTCACCGAGAACTTCCTGAGCTCCCAGTCTGCGGCAGACTTTGTGCTGGGCTGTGTGTCAGGGACACGAAGATGAATTAGGTCTTTGTTAAGTGGAGGAAGACATAGAGTTCGCTGAGTTTGGGGCCACTTCTTTTACTTTCTTAAACAGGAAGTTGCCTGTTCTTGAAATTTAGGGCCAGGGCAGAAATTTTAGCGCTGCTTTTGTTCGACTAGGTTGTATCAACATAATTAACTGACAGTGAATCTAGGCAGAGGTTGTCAGAAGTTTATCCGAAGAGTTTTATCTTGTAAAGGAAGCATGATGGGCTGGGTCAGTGCCTCTTTATGAATTAAATTCCCTCAGCTGAAAAATGGCTCAGATCTCTGTCTGAGTGGCTGCAGACAGCAAGGCAGATGTGAATAAGAGCAAGTCAGCAAAGAAGGAGTGAGAAGCTGAGGTCTGAGATTGAGGGTGGAGTGGAACTGAGTAATAGCTTGTTTAAATTAAAAAAATTTAGGTGACATCAGTGTGGTTTGTAACAAGACACTCTATACTTGTAATCTACCCAATGGCTATGTAATTAAGCAAATTATTACGGAAAATCTGAGACATAAATAAAAGTAGAAAGAATAGTATAAAGAACCTAATGTACTCATCACCCAGTTTCACCAATTTTTAATAAATGGCCTATTTTGTTTCCGCTCTCCCCAACCTACTCAATTCCCCAGTACTTCTGAAGCAAACTCTGACAGTTTATTATTTCATTTGTGTATATTTCAGCATGTAGCTCTAAAAAGACATAGAAAACAATTGGAATTTCAGTTCTTTGTGTACTACAGAGCTATGCTGTAAATAACGCTGTCATTGTGAAAACTCACTGAAGAGAAGGGCACGTATTACCTCCTCACACAGGCTTCATCTGCTTCTCCTAGGCTGAGCTGAAGGCCCTTTACTGTGTTTCCTTAGCGCCCTGTGCAAACCTGGGTCGCTGCTCTCAACATGTTGTGTCTCTTGTCTGTGTCCTTTGCTAGTGTGACACTGATACTTAGCACCCAATAAATATCCACGTGCTCTCCACATTTCCTAGCCTCCCCTGGGGTTAGGCTGGGGCCATGACCACTTCAGGCCAATGACCTGTAAAGTGAAAAGTGAAAGTAAGTGGGACTAACAGGACACTTCTGAGTCCAAGCCGTGAAACACCAGTGTGCCACCACTGAGTTTGATACCAGGTTGGACTTTATCTGAAGACATTGCACCTTTTTCTTCTAAGCTGGCCAATTCCTTGTGGCTAAAGCTAGAAGCTTAATCTTAGCAAATGTCAGGAATTAGGTGGCCTTTAAAAGAAACCTTCTCTGGTTATCCTTGGCAGAAGTAAGAACACTTTTAAAGCACCCACTTTTGCATTTGGCCCACATTTGGGAGAAAAGGATTATTATGTTGAAAGATGTGGGAGAAATTATAGGGGAATTCCTCCCTGACTCCTCCTTGGCTTCTCTTATTTAACTCCAGTGATGTTATAAAGGATCTCAGCTTCATTCTGCCACAGAGAGAGAATTTCCAGGAGGGACGCCTACTCTGGTTTCTTTTTTTTTTAAGGTACTTATTACTGTGATGCTGATTCTGCCATAGTGCAGAGCACAGAGCAGCAGCGAACATTCGGAAAAAGCAAACATTTTTCAAAAGTGAGCTTCTCTGAGCTATTCATTTCTATAATACAGTATGAGACAGAGATGTAATGAAGTTATTTCTAGAAGATAAAAATGAGTAATTTACTTTTTAGTGGTCGTAAATCTTTAATGGCAACATATTTTTGTGTAAAATACATATTACTATGAATCTATTCTACAGACATAATATGTCCCAGTAAATAAGGATAGATGTATGAAAGATAGCAAAAATACAAAAATGAAATATCAGTGTCTATTGATAGAGGACAGCTGAATAAATTATGATTCATCCATGCAATGCAATATTAGACAACTATTAAGAAGACAAGTTTGATCTATGTATATTGCCTGGGAAGATGTTTATAATGTTATGAGAAAAAAAAAGTTTGCAGAGTACTTTGTATGATATGATGCTATTGTTTTTTTTAAAAGGAGCAAATCCCACGTGTGAATATATGTTTGTGTGAACCTAGTGAATGAATGCAAAGACACACACCAGCCGTTAACTTGGATTTTCCTTTGTGGTTGTTGTGGGAGCAGAGCTGAAAGGAAGTCTATTCATTTCCTTATAAACTACTTTTGTGTTGATTGATTTGTTTCCATGAGCATGTTATATAGCAAAAAATAATTACGGAAAGGCTTAATTTTAAATTATAATAGAAGCATAATATATGGATTGAGAGAAAGATGCAACATGAATCTTCTTGTTGCTTGTAAATTCTTGCTTACAAGTAGTTTTTATTCTAACAGCTTGTGGATGTCAAGTTCACAAGTAGAAATCTAAAGTGGGTACTCTGGCTGATAGGATAAGCCATGCAAATTTAGAAGGCTTTGATCTAAAGAGAGTGAGAAAAAACTGGGAAGGGTTATGATTTGGGGCAATTAAGGTGAGGCCGTATATTATTAAAGGGGTGAAGTGATATAGTAGCCTGTGGGCTGTCAGTGCCTGTTAGGGCCAATCGTGTTACTTCCATGTTGGGAGAAAGCTTGTCTGATTGGTCCCAAGGCCCAGCAGATGAGTTGCACAACTTACAGACATAGTTTCTGAAACTACAGCACTTACTGTGAGAGACAAGGCAAGGAAAAAATGTGGAGAGGACTTGGGGGAGGGGCTGAATGAGTGGTTACATCCTGATATATATTGTGAGGAGACATGGGAAGAATTTTATAGAAAGGAAATCTTTACTCTGAAGTGCAGCATTCAACGCTCCTCTTCTCACCTCACTACCTTGCAATGCCCATTTTAAGGGTTATCTGGTGGCAACAAGCAGCATCTTGGGGCTTCCCTGGTAGATCAGCTGGTAAAGAATCCGCATGCAATGTGGGAGACCCGGATTCGACCCCTGGGTTGGGAAGACCCCCTGGAGGAGGGCATAGCAACCCTCTCCAGTATTCTTGCCTGGAGAATCCCCATGGACAGAGGAGCCTGGTGGGCTACAGTCCATGGATTGCAAAGAGTTGGACATGACTAAGCACAAGCACACAAGCAGAAGCTCATTCAAATGATCTCAGGTGAAAAGAGGATCCATTATAAAAATATAGGGCAACCTCATCAAACCCAGTTGTAGGAAGTGCATGTGGGCCTCCTGCTGCTGCTGCTGCTGCTGCTAAGTCGCTTCAGTCATGGCCGACTCTGTGTGACCCCATAGACGGCAGCCCACCAGGCTCCCCCGTCCCTGGGATTCTCCAGGCAAGAACACTGGAGTGGGTTGCCATTTCCTTCTCCAATGCATGAAAGTGAAAAGTGGAAGTGAAGTCGCTCAGTCGTGTCCGACTCTTCGTGACTCCATGGGCTGTAGCCTACCAGGCTCCTCCGTCCATGGGATTTTCCAGGCAAGCGTACTGAAGTGGGTTGCCATTGCCTTCTCCTGTGGGCCTCCTAGGCACTGAAAAATGGTCAGACAACTGCTCTTTCACTTGTCTGCACGTGGGCCAGCCTGGTATCTTTCATATCTGCTTCTCAGACCTAGTTTAGATACAATCTCTGGATATGTAACATATCCAGAGATCTCAATTAAAAATGAATTATTTCTCCCTTTGGGGCCTCCAAAATTTGTATTTACACTTCATACACCCCACATGTGTGTCTCTGTGCATTTACTTCTCCACCCACCTTCCCACGAATGGGGGCACATCTCGCTTATCCCTGTACCCCCCAAAACTTTCCCAGCAGCGGCAAGGGGGTTCACAGATATTTCCTGAATTCAGGCGCCCTATGGTTTATTGAATCATGAACGCCTGGATTTATTTCCTCATTAGCATCACCATAAAATGATGGAAAAGATTTTATCATTCTCTCTTCTATTCAGAGAAGTCAACTCTTCCGTAATTTTTTCCTCATGGAAGCATGAAAAGGTACAAGGACAACCATGTGTTTGCACTTTTGTTTTCCAGAGAAAATGAGAAGTACCCCCAAAAGATAGTTTTTCCATGAGTTCTCAGTACATCAAAATTATTTAAAAAGTAGCATCCTTATGCCCAATCAGGTTTCTTAGGGTTAGGTCTAAAGTTGCCCAAAGCTTCACTTGGGCAGCATAAACAACGGGAATTACTTCTTCAGTGTCTGTAGTCCATTTTTTGTTGGTTGGTTTGGTTTTTGGTGCTACCTGAGTGATAAAAGTGCCATGTCAGCTCAGATGAGCTACTGTCCTTATTATGTCATGCGTGGCAAATATCTATAATCCCTGACTTCCTTTTTCTCTCACACCCCATGTTCAACCCATCAGGATATCCTACTTTTGAAATACTTGGGGAATCTGGCCATTTCTTGTTCCTTTCACTGTGACCACACACCCTTTTACCAAGATCACTGCAAAACCCTCTTCATGTGTCTCGAGTGACTACCCATTCTATTCTGGGTACAGTGGCAACACAGATCTCTGAAAACACAGTTCAGATCTTGCTACTCCTTTGCCAAAAATCCCATTTCACTAGAAGAAAACCCAATCCTTCTCTAGACTGATGTGTGTCCTGAACAATCCCTCCACTTGTTTTCCTGACCAGAGGCCAGAGGTCAGAAATCAAGGTGTTAGTAGGACCATTTTGGTGGCCCAGACATTCTTGGCTGTGGCAGCATCACTTTGATCTCCACCTCCATTTTCATGGGGCTATCTTCCCTCCATGTCTGTGTATCTCTGCATGGTATGCTCCTTGAGTGTCTGTGTCCAGATTTCCCTCTTCTTATGAATGCACCAGTCATTGCATCATTGTACTTCCTAATGACCTCATCTTAACTTGATTACATTAGCAAAGACCCTATTTCCAAATAGGTCACAATATATATTCTTTTTTGGTGGGTGGGGGGCAGTTGCAGAAGAGAGGATGACACAATTCAACCTGTAACAAACATCAGGCAGCTTCCACTCCTATCAGTTATCTTCGTGGACCACTCCATCAACTTCTTTAAGGCTTTGCTTAGACATCATCTCCTCCTAAGATTATCTTTCAGTGGAGCCTCTTCTGATGACCTCTTTTAATACTCCAATCTGCCCCCTGCACCAACTTCCAATGTCTTTTAAGCTGGTCTTTTTCCCTCCCATCACACCTATTATCTTTTAACACACTAGGTCCTTTACCTGTTGATGATGCCCACAGTTAGCCGTCTGTCCCAACACCACCACTCCCCTGACCTTGAGTAGTGGAGGAGATAATCTCTGGCTATTATTCACTCATACATTTCATCTCCTATCACCGTACCTGGCACACAGACACTCAATATATATTTGTAGAACTAACTGATTGTTTCTGTATTTTTAAAAGGAAAATATATATCTGTATTTCTGGAAATTCACTATCTTCTAACAGTTCAGTTCATTTCAGTTGCTCAGTCATGTCTGACTCTTTGCAACCCCTCGTACTGTAGCACGCCAGGCTTCCCTGTCCATCACCAACTTCCAGAGCTTGCTCAAACTCATATCCATCAAGTCAGATGGACAAGCAGAGATGTCATCCAACTATCTCATCCTCTATTGTCCCCTTTTCTTCCTGTCTTCAATCTCTTCTAGCATCAGCTTTTTTCCCAATGAGTCAGTTCTTTGCATCAGGTGGCAAAGTATTGCATTTTCAGCTTCTGCATCAGTCCTTCCAATGAACATTCAGGACTGATTTCCTTTAGGATGGACTGGTTGGATCTCCTTGCAGTCCAAGGGACTCTCAAGAGTCTTCTCCAACACCACAGTTCAAAAGCATCAATTCTTCAGCACTCAACTTTCTTTATAGTCCAACTCTCACATTCATACATGACTACTGGAAAAACCATAGCTTTGATTAGATGGACCTTTGTTGGCAAAGTAATGTCTCTGCTTTTAAACATCCTGCCTAAATTTAATATGCTGTCATAGCTTTTCTTCCAAGGAGCAAACGTCTTTTAATTTCATTCCTGCAGTTACTGTCCACAGTGATTTTGGAGCCCAAGAAAATACAGTCTCTCACTGTTTCCATTGTTTCCCCATCTATTTGCCATGAAGTGATGGGATCAGATGGCATGATCTTAGTTTTCTGAATGTTGAGTTTTTCTAACAGTATTGTCTATTTTAAAAAAAAGTTAAATTTTGGGTTGATGCCATACTGAAACACAGTATGTGATTAAGACTTATGTGAAACTTTTCTTAGGCCTCTTTTCCATACATATATTATTTGTTCTGGGTGCTTTAAGAAATGGCAATCCACATCCTTACATTTCTCAATCCCATACTTAGGACAAAATATATAACAGTTTTGGGTTGTGGTTTCAATTAGCATAGCAAACCCAGTACATATTTTCTCCCTGGCATCTAGATTAAAGAAGCTGTTTTCACTTTCTAGCCCAGTTTTTATTTCGCTTTCTCTTTTTCTCACTAAAAACATCTATGGTATCCACAATGTATTGGTAGGTTAAAAAAGCAAGTCATCAACTTATTGGAAAAGCAGAAATAGAGTTACAGAGGTAGAGAACAAACTTATGGTTACAAATAGGAAAGTGGGGCATGGGATGAACTGGGAGATTGGGATTGACATACATACATCAGTATGTATAAAACAGATAATTGATGAGGACCTACTGTTTAGCACAGGGAACTCTACCCAATGATCTATGGGGACCCAAAAGGGAAGAAAACCTAAGAAAGAGTGGAAGTATGTATACTAATAACTGATTCACTTTACTGTATGTAGAAACACAACACTGTAAAGCAACTATACTCCAATAAAACTTAAAAAAAAAAAGCAAGTCATCAAACAGAATCTACATTATTATTCTATTTTTGCAGGTTAAAAACAACATAGGTATAGATCACATATGTTTCATATGAAAAGGAAAGAGTTTGAAACAATACACATCAAATCTAGGATAGGGGGAGGCTTTACACATTTTTATATTGTTTGGGTTTTTTGAAAAAAATGAACAGGTATTGTTGTGGTAGTAAAAAGATTAAGAGACAAAAATTGAAAAAGCCTTCCTCAAAAGAGTGAATTTCCCATGGCAGAAGGAACAAACCTGCTGGATAGTGAACACAGCGTATTCTTCCATGAGGAAACCTAAAGAAGAAACTTTGTGCTTTTCTATTTACTGCCCTGGAAGCCAAACATGAATGTGAATACAGATCTCAGCCATGTTTTTAAAATGTGTACTGAAAGACCAGAAGGAGATATTGGGTTGGCCATCCCAGTAAATACAGCCCAATAAATGACCAACTGTGGTCATCCTGGTGTGGTGGGATTTCAGTTGATTTTTTATTGAGTATTTTGCTTTTATTTTTTTACTCTATTAAAAACAGGTATCCAGGTAGATGATGTTGACCAGGGACAGGAATGTCTTGGTGTCTTTCCTCTCCTGGCCCAAGGAAACCCTTTCCTGCCATATGGAGATGAGGGTCTGTGTTCATGGGCTCCTACATAGTGCATTCACCCCTGTGCATTCCTTCCAAGAGGGGAGCCCCTTTAAGGCTCAGACCCAAGCCCCCACTTTAGCGATATGGAAGTTCAGCAAACTCAGGGCTGGTGAGGGGCTTCACAGCCCAGAGAGGATTTGGGAAAGGGACTACACTGAGGAATCCACCCCACTTTGTGTTGGGTTCACAATCCCATCCCCCTGCCCAAGGAGTCAAGTAGAAAGGGATCATGAGGGCTGGCCTGACCAAAGTGATTCTTGAAATGGCAGGGCCCAAACTCTAGAAGTGTCCATTGTTCAGCTTCTCCACTTCCAGGTAGGCAGTACACTTGGCATGCTGGTTAACTGCCACAGTCCAGAGCGTAGTGCCTCTGGCAAAATGAACTCTGGGTTTGATATGGAGGTTGCCAGAGCAGAATGTGAGATAGGGGTTCTCAAAAGCTGGCATGCCTTGTGACCACCTGAAGAACTTCCCTGGTTCCACCCACAGTCAGTTCACACTGATGAATTAAAATTCTTATTCTAAGGCAAGTCAAGGAAAATTTAAACATAAAAAGTTTTCTCTGCTCTTTGGCTTCCTCTCCCTCCTCTATTGTGCATTGTGTACCTGCATTAAGCTCTGAGCAAGCCTCCCACTGGCAGAAATACCTGCTCAACTAGAAAGAACATTCTTCTGCCACCACCAAGACAACTCCTCAAAGATAACATTCCTTTGTATTCTAATAAGGGGTCATGCTGACCCATCACTTGGTACTTGCAGATCTGGGTTGTGTGAACTAACATTTAAGGTACAGCCCTCTGCCTCAAAAATGTATGTAACTGTGCTTTGACCTCAAATGAGTGGAACAGTTCTTGGAGCTTTCTGAGAGGCTCTTCCTAGGTTATAATCCTCAATTTGACGGGAATAAAATTTCTCATTTCTGTCTGAGGTTGATTAATTTTCACCGGCAGTATTCTGGGCCTAGGAAGTAGAATTTGAATAAATATTCCTATGATGTTTTTCAACACCAGCTCTCTGATAGGATCCTCCTATTCTGCACGAGCTATGTGTCCTTTGCATCAGGCTCCACAAGTTCAAGGAATCAGTCTCACAAGACGCTCTCACTTCAGAAGTCAGTTGCCAGTCCAGGTCCCCAGACCACCCATGCTTCCCTATGATTTGGCTTCAAATTCAATGGTTCCCATACCAACCTCCTCCCCTGGCCCCCATTTTCAATAACTCACTGAAATGACTCATATAACTCAGGAAAGCTCTGTACTTAAAATTATAGTCGTTCCTCAGCATCCTCAGGGGACTGATTTTGGGAGACCCCTCAGTCCATGGGGTCGCGAAGAGTCGGACAGGACTGAGCGACTTCACTTTCACTTTTTACTTTCACACAATGGAGAAGGAAATGGCAACCCACTCCAATGTTCTTGCCTGGAGAATCCCAGGGACAGGGAAGCCTGGTGGGCTGCCGTCTATGGGGTCGCACAGAGTCGGACACGACTGAAGCGACTTAGCAGCAGCAGCAACAGGTACCAAAATTCACCAATGAGCAGGCCCCAGATGTAAAATGGCGCCAGGCCTGTGATTACAGTAAATCTTCCAAATGTGCGCTGGTTTCGCATCTGCAGATTCAATCAGCCACTGACCTTCAATTAGCAGCTACTCGAATCTCCTGATTTGAAACCTGTGGTTATAGAGGGTTGACGGCACCGCTGAATTATAAATGATACAACTCAGGATAAGACAAATGTACTATGAATGTTACAACTCGATAGGGTAAGTAGGAAGTTGGGGGCACAGAGAGTCTGTGCCACCTCTGGGTGTGCCACCCTCTCAGCCCATGAATGTGTTCACAAATTTGGAACCTCCCTGAACCTCATTGTTTTCAAGAGTTTTTAATCCAGGCTTCGTAGTGGGCACAGTTGATTACATCCTTTGCTGGGATTGGGCTTCCCTGGTGGCTCAGAGGTTAAAGCGTCTGCCTAAAATGCGGAGACCCAGGTTCGATCCCTGGGTCGGGAAGATCCCCTGGAGAAGGAAATGGCAACCCACTCCAGTACTCTTGCCTGTAGAATCACATGGAGGGAGGAGCCTGGTAGGCTACAGTCCATGGGGTCGCAAAGACACGACTGAGCGACTTCACTTCACTTCACTTTTTGCTGTGATTGAACTTGATCTCCAACCCCTCTCTCCTCCAGCAGGTGGCACTGCAAGTTCCGACCCTCTAAATACATATTTGGTCTTTCTGTTGTGGCCAGCCCCTCCCCGGAAACGTAGGGTCCACCGAGAGTCACCTTGCTAGCAGACGCTCAAGTGTGGTTCAAAAGGGGGTTGTTATGAATATCAAATATGCTTCTATCACTCGGAAAATTCCAAGATTTTTAGGATCTCTGTGCCAAGAACCAGGGACAAAGAACAATATATTTGTGATTCTGATACAGGTGATTCTCACGCACTGAGAACCACTGTGTAGGAAGATATTGATAACACTTGAAAAATCTAAGTATCAGCACCATTTTTGGCAAGAAGAGAATTTTTTAGATGCAGGTGTCTCCCTGCCTTATTAGCATCCTTCCCTCCTCTTCACTGAAGTTGTAGCCCATATCTCAGTCCCCACCGAGCTCCCGCTTCTTGGTGTTCCATGGTGCAGTCCTGATTTGCGAAATTCTCTTTGGCCTGTTACACATTTGAAATGCTCCTTAATTCTCATGTGTGTCTGCTTGTCTCATCTCCCCAGCTGTCTATGGACATTGCCTTACTCTTTATTGAGCCCTGATGCAAGATTTCTTATCCTTAGAGCATGGTGCTAACTCAAAGGAAACTCTCAATAAATGCTTAATGGGAATAAGTAAAAGTATGGATGCTGGGCCTAATTTTTAATAGTAGGAAGGTGCAAGTGGCTTGTGTACAATTTGGACAACATAAATTTTTGCCAGTTACCTGAGTGACTCAAACATTATGATTAAATTTCTTACCTTGAAGCAGGTAATTAGTAATGAATGTCTAAGAAAAACTTGTACTTTGCAATGACCACAATGAAATACTAGGAAACCAACTTGAGGTACAGTAAGTATGATGACCAGTGGAATGATCACTAGACTTGAAATCAGAGAACATAGGGTCACAGTCTTCATCTGTTAATTGCCAACTGTGAGGTCTTGGGGCAAGTTGCTTGCTTGAGAGTTTCATTCACTTATTCATTATTTCAACCTTCCATCATTGAGAGCCTATCATCTGGTGGGCAATGTACTAATAGATAGGCATCTTCTCATTTTATAATTTTGTACTTGAAGAAAAATCACAGAAGTCTGTCCTCCTTGGCAATTGCATCTTTCAACCTCCAGACCTCCTTCCCAGGGTTCCTGAGTTCTAAACCCTCATCATCGTTCAGTCACAGTCATGTCTAACTCTTTGCGATCCCCAGGACTGTACCACGCCAGGCTTTCCTGTCCTTCACCATCTCCTGGAGTTAGCTCAAACTCATGTCCATTGAGTTGGTGATACCATCCAACAATCTCTTCCTTTGTTTTCCCCTTCTCCTCCTGCCTTCAATCTTTCCTAGCAGGGTCTTTTCTAATCAGTTGGCTCTTAGCATCACGTGGCCAAAGTATTGGAGCTTCAGCTTCAGCATCAGTCCTTCCAGTGAATATTCAGGGTGGATTTCCTTTAGGATTGATGTTTTGATCTCCTTGCAATCCAAGGGACTCTCAAGAGTCTTCTCCAACATCACAATTCAAAAGCATCAGTTCTTTGGTGCTCATGGTCCAGCTCTCCCATCCATGCATGACTATTAGGAAAACAATAGCTTTGACTATATGGACATTTGTTGGCAAAGTAATGTCTCTGCTTTTTAATACATTGTCTAGGTTTGCCATAGCTTTTCTTCCAATTAGCAAGTGTCTTTAATTTCTGCCTGCAGTCACTGTCCACATTGATTTTTGAGCCCAAGAAAGTCTTTCACTGTTTCTGTTGTTTTTCCATCTATTTGTCATGAAGTGATGGGACCAGATGCCATGATCTTCGTTTTTTGAATGCTGAGTTTTAAGCCAGCTTTTTCACTTTCCTCTTTCACTTTCATCAAGAGGCTCTTTAGTTCCTCTTCACTTTGGGCTGTGAGGGTGGTGTCATCTGCCTATCTGAGATTGTTGGTATTTCTCCCAGCAATCTCGATTCCAGCTTGTGTTTCATCCAGCCCAACACTTCTCATGATGTACTCTGCATATAAGTTAAATAAGCAGGGTGACAGTATACAGCCTTTCACAATTTTGAACCAGTCCATTGTTTCATGTCCAGTTTTGACTGTTGTTTGTTGACCTGCATACAGGTTTCTCAGGAGGCAGATAAGATGGTCTGGTATTCTCTTTAAGAATTTTCCACAGTTTGTTGTGATCCACACAGCCAAAGGCTTTAGCATAGACAATGAAGCAGAAGTAGATGTTTTTCTGGAATTCTCTTGCTTTTTCTATGATCCAATGGATGTTGGCAATTTGATCTCTGGTTCCTCTGCCTTTTCTAAATCTAGCTTGTACATGTGGAAGTTCTCAGTTCACACACTGTTGAAGCCTAGCTTGAAGGATTTTGAGCATGACCTTGCTAGCATGCAGAATGAGTGTAATTGTGTGGTAGCTAGTTTGAACATTCTTTGGCATTGCCCTTCTTTGGGACTGGAATGAAAACTGACCTTTTCCAGTCCTGGGGCTACTGCTGAGTTTTCCAAATTTGCTGGCATATTGAGTGCAGCACTTTCACAGCATCATCTTTTAGGATTTGAAATAGCTCAGCTGGAATTCCATCACCTCCATTAGCTTTGTTCATAGTGATGCTTCCTAAGGTCTGCTTGACTTCATCTCCAGATGTCTGGCTCTAGATGAGTGATAACACCTTTGTGGTTATCCTGGTCTTTAAGATCTTTTTTTGTATAGTTCTTCTGTGTATTGTTGCCATCTCTTCTTATTCTCTTCAGCTTCTGTTAGGTCCATTTTTGAACCCTGAAACACAGTTATTATTATCCTCCATGGCCTCTGAGGCCTTGCTGCTGCTACTGCTGCTGCTGCTGCTGCTAAGTCGCTTCAGTCGTGTCCGACTCTGTGCGACCCCATAGACGGCAGCCCACCAGGCTCCCCCGTCCCTGGGATTCTCCAGGCAAGAACGCTGGAGTGGGTTGCCATTTCCTTCTCCAATGCATGAAAGTGAAAAGTGAAAGTGAAGTCACTCAGTCGTGTCCGACTCTTAGCGACCCCATGGACTGCAGCCTACCAGGCTCCTCCATCCATGGGATTTCCCAGGCAAGAGTACTGGAGTGGGGTGCCATTGCCTTCTCTGAGGCCTTAGATTTTATAAAAAAGACTCAAAGTTGAATAAGATTTTAGCATCAGAAAGAACATGAGAGATGGTCTAATTCACTTGAATTCAAATGAGGATGGGAGCCAGGATCCCAAATCAGTAATGGGAGGAGAGATGTCCAGAAAATTTTCCAATGCTGTGGGTCTCTCTAATGCTAGTTTCTCCTCACTGCTTTTGTGTTGAAGTTGTGGAAGACAGGGCCACAGGGAGCAATGTCAGATCCAGGATGTTTGCAGAAGCTAGCAGCTCTGAAGTTTCCATCCAGACACTGAGGACTCCAATGGAATCAAACATGGTCCCTGCTTGCCCATGGTCCAAAATCAGAATTCCCATTTCTCCGTCGGACTAACCAATATCAACCAACCAAACTCTGGGCCCTTGGGGAGAGGGAAGGGACCAAGAAAGCAGGGGAGGAAGATGTGTTTGTCAGAAAAAAACCTTGAATGTTCTTGAACCGGATGTAAGTTCTGAGATTCCCAGCAAAAACAAAGGGTTTCTCTTCAACTCTGACCACTGGTAAGGTTAGAAGACCAGAGTTGAAAAAAACTCAGAGTTAAACTACAGCCTGGTGAAATGAAATAAAGACACAGTGTTTAACTCACTTCTAAATGTATGAGCATTTGTTGTTATGTTAAAAAAACAGATCCTGTGGGAACTGTAGTTACGTGGGGCTGGTTTGGATGGACTGTACCACTTCCCCCAACCTCAGGACAAAACCAGCCAACAACAACAAGAATCCTACAGCTGGAATGCATTCTGGATTTCTAATCTGAATATTTACCCATGATTGCACTTTTTTTTTTTTTTTCCTCACAGTGTTCCCATATCCATAAGCATACATTTGAAATCAGGATCCCAAATGCCTTAAGTAAAACCTATTTCATGAGTCACACTTTTTATCCAATTCAAGCTTAGTGACTTGAAGGAAAAAACAAAACAGAACAAAAAAAACACCACTGACTACAATCTGAATTCACAGGCAAAGCACTCAATTAGGGTTGACTCGTCAAAGTCTTATGAACAAGAAGGTGCTTTCTTTTGTGTATGGGCTGGCTCTGATGTTGCCAGTGTTCCTGCTGTTGGACTTAGGAAGGAATCAAGCGACCTTTCTGTCATGCTGTTGTTAGCAGCAGGTTTGCCCTCCAGGTTATGTTGGACACAAGCTGACACTAAAAGTAATTTTGCTTTCCCAGGGCCACCCAGGTCACCCAGGAGAGGGGACATATGGCACAACTTGAGGAAACACCACTGTCCAGTGGAGACCCACCACATCATTCTCTGGATGAGCCTGCTGCCTAGCAGAACTCTATAGCTTTTGGAAAAACACATTTCCTGCTCCAAACTGAATTTTGCCTTGGGCTTGTCCTGTTGCTCAGAAATAAGACACTCTATCTGCAGCAGGCACTGGAGAGATCTCTGCTGCACATTTGCTTCAGGGCTTTCTCTCAACTATCTGAGCCTGGACAAACACAGAACTGCAATTCTTGTCTTCCCGCCCATCTGGAGTGGGGACACATCCTGCTGCATTGGCAAGACATCAACCAGAGTTTATAGGAGAGTGAACAAGAATGAGCTCTTCTCCAAGTCTGGAGAAAAATCCCTCCCAGGATCTGAGGTCTGCTGCAAACCAGAGAGCAAATGCCTTATCGGTAGGTAAGGGAGCCTTCCTACCATTCTTTTTAAAATTAATTCATTCATTAATTTGGCTGCACCATGCAGCATGTGGGATCCTAGTTCCTTAACCAGGGATCGAGCCCCTGCCCCCTGCAGTGGAAATGTGGAGTCTCAACCCCTGGACTTTCCACTATTCTTCCCTCAGTCCAAATGTCATCTACACTTTAGAATCAAGACAAAGCCATCGCAAAGAGGTGAGAAGAAGGTAGGCGAGCAGGTCCTCCTTAGTGGCCAAAGTAGAGGGATTTTAAAAAATGCTTTATTTTATTGAAAGATTGTTGATTTATAGTGTTATGTTAATTTCTGCTGTACAGCATAATGTTTCAGTTATATATATACATATACATATGTATATGTATGTATGTTTCATATATATATACATATATACATATATACATTTTCCATAATGGTTTGTCACAGACTATTGAATATAGTTCCCTGTGCTATACAGGAGGACCTTGTTGTTCATCCATTCTGTATGTAGTAGTATGCACCTGCTAATCCCAAACTCCCAATCCATCTCTCCCCCACACCACTTCTGACAACAAAATGGTAGGATTTTAAAGAATCCTGATGGTGTTACAACCTGGCATTTAGAGGTTGCCTGCCACTAAAAGGGCATATCTAGATATTCAGTGAAGTGAGGGTTACCAGACTTTGAAAATCTTCAGTGCAGGGTGGAAAGGTAATGTAGGAGCTGCAGGGGTGTGGGGCTTGGAGCACACCGGTGGGTCCTGCCTTACGACACTCGTGGTCAATTCAAAGCAACAGCAGTAGCAACAGCAACATGCAAGCAGTTTCCTATGTGGCCCAGACTCTCAGTCCAGACATCGTGCTTACATGCCCCTGAAACTGGTACAGTTGGGGGTAGGCAGAGAAAATCTGTTCCTGGAGGATCCTGAAGCTTTCATGTCTTAAAACGGCACTATTCCTATATTTTGCTAATTAGCAGCCATCAAGCAGCCACAGATGCTGCTCACTACCATGGGGTATAATTGAATGGGTAACCAGTGTAACAAGTATCACCTGAGCACCTACTATGTGCCAGGCCGTGAACTAAGTGTGAGGATTCACTGACTTTTTCCAATAAGCTTGTGAAGTTGGCACTCTTACAAACCCAACCTTGCAGATGAGGAGACCAGTGCTCAGGGAGGTGAGGTGGCTTGCCCGAGGTCATGCAGCATTGCATGCTGGGCATTTCTGGCATGTAGGCAGCACTGTGGGAATGGGTCCACATGTCCACGGCAGCCCCATAACTCAATTTGCAGAGAGGCTTTGATGGTCTGCCCAGTAGGGAGGGTTGATCTGCTGCAGCATTTCAGAGCTGCTGGATAGGGGATCCTTGGAGGCAGGTTCCAGGCATATAGTGGATGCTTAATAAATATTGATCAAATGATGAATTGCTTTTCCATCATGTGAGAACTCACCTAAACGCTCTCCCTGGAAATGGGAGTTTATTGGCTGGCCTTTTGGGAGTCATAGGAAGCTCTCTGGAACCTGCATTGATAAGGTGATGTCCTTGACGATGGCTGGGCAGAGCCAGGTTAGCTTAGAAGGGTTGAGTTTCCAAACTCCTGGTCAACAGCCAGCTTCACCTGGGCAGGAAGTTGGGTCAAGAAATAGAGCAGAGATCCTGAAAAGCCAGGATTATACGTTCTTCTCCACTAAAGCCAGGAAGAAGAGGACTATAGGCCCTTTAACTCCCGAGAAATGGTCAAATCAAATCAATTCTGACTAATCTAAGACTGAGAAATCATTGAGCAAGAAAACAGGTGGCAAATTTAAAATGTTTCATGTGTATTCTCCATGCTCAGCTTTGTAGGTTGTAGGTGATCTATGTAAGCAATAACCAAGTGGACTTTTCTTTCAAAACTAATATGTTCCCATTACCAGGCAATGCCCCTTTTTAACAATCAGTATTTTAACACAAGAGCACCCCGGTTTCACAAAACAATTGAGCTTTGAAATTAATAAAATGTTCTGTAACTACAATACAGCAAGAGGAAATTGTTTTAAGAAACAAGAAAATGCAAAGAAACACTTGCAGTGACTTCTTTGGCAAAAAATACAATACAAATGCAAAATACTTCCCATGTGGTTTAGTGAGATTATACTTTAGGTATGTAGTTAAAGCAATCTGTTAGAACAAAGTGAATTTCTCCAGATTAATACAATTTCCTGGGAACCAAGGCATGCTGTATGAGGGCAGGGATCATCTGGGGAAGGCTCGGACACAGCCCATATATCCCAGTGGGAAGATTCCAGGACAGTGAAGACAAAGCAGATTGCTTCCACAGTAGGGCGTAGGGACTGAGGTTTCAATAATGCAGGTGTTACAGCTTCACGCGCAGTGTGGTCTGGGTGGTGGGGTGCTGTTTTTCATAACTGGGTGGTTCTGAGTGACTGATTCTTCATTTTGTTGCTATTTGTGCCATGCATGACAATGTGTTGGGTCTTCCCGAGCACTGGTTTCCTGGTGCTGACTCATCATGAAGAATTTGCTTTGGTTGACTCTGACTGACCCCATCTATTATTTTTGGAACAACATTGGGCAGGCACTGCACTAGGGGAGAAACGACCACTCTGCCTTTAGCCACCATCCTTTCTCTCCTAGATAGTTGCAGTCACTTACCCTGGTCTGCTATGCACTATTCTTCTATGAAAGATGCTCTGCCTCCTCTACTTTTGACCTGGCAGGGACTCCCTATGTCACTCAAAGGCCTACAGAGTCCTTCATAATGCACCTTCTCTAACTTTCCATGCTCTGATTTGTCTCCAATCATGCCCTGGGCCCCAAGCTCCTTCCACTCCGGCCACACTTGCCTCCTTACTGGAGTGCCCCAGGCCCATTCTTTCTTCTCTCCACCTGGCTTGCCTACTCTGATGATCCTGTTTAATACAAACTGCCCTACTCCTCCCACACTCCCTGATCTCCCTTATGTTCCTTTACTTTCTGTTTCTATCAAGACACTTATGACCCTCCAAGACATGATATAATTTATTTGTTAATTGTCTTGCACTGAAGATGCCAGCTCTATGGACAGCAGGGATCTTTGTTTTATTCGTGATGTGTCCCAATCATCTAAAACAGTGCTTGGAACATAGTAGGTACTCAATAAATATTTGCCATCTGAATAAATAAGTACATAAATAAATAACACACACACACACCCCTTCCCATCACTACTCATACATGGATCGTTTGTTTTCCCCAGCTACAATGCTGAATGCATTTCTAAGAACTGGAATCATTGCTGGCTCCACATTTTATAGTCAGTGGTTGCACAGTTCCATTATCAGGATGCTCACCAAGAGTGGAGTCCAGCTGAGGTTGCAGAGTGAAAGGGAACAGTACAAGCATGGTCCCCATCCCCTTAACAGTGTTAAATCTAAGATGAACATGCAAAAGAGATATGGATAACCCAGGAATAGCACTCACTATCTAATTGCCAGGGAAGTAATGGCATCTTACACACACCAGAGGTACTCATCTAGCAAACAGCTTTTAAGTCCTAGCTTCTGCTGTAGTATATCCTGAATCTTCCTGCCACTGCCTAAACTCCATCCCAATTGAGTGAATGACTATTATCCAGATTAAGGACACAAAGGAGGGGCCTTGATGTGCTTTAGTGGCTAGTTTTGCCTTCATCACATCATGTGTTGGAAAGTGGTGTAGCCTGGTGGCTGAGTGTGGGTTCTTGGGACATATAGCCGGGCTTCTCATCCTGCCCCATCACTTACAAATTATGGGGCTTGTGACCCCAGGGAATGCTTGCCGAATTCCCGCAGGTTTTCTCAGGCAGGAAATCAGCCTCCCTTTTATGAGGTAATAATCTCTATCAAGTGCTCAGAGCAGTGCCTTCTTGTGGTGACCATGCCCCCACCCCAGTCCATGTTCATGGTCATGGCTATTGTTATGAAGGAATCCACTATTACAACATTTTTGCCTGAACTTCAAGTTCCCCATCAATTTGCCCTCCCTCATAACCTTATTTCCCAGTGTCAGCTCTTCATTTTGCCTGAATCATCTCTTTAACCCCTCTTAGCTTAGACTCTCCTTGTTTTATTCATTTGCACCTTTTCCTCGTTGCTCTTACTTCTTACACCAACTCAGCCCTAGATTTTTCTTCCCTCTTTATTCTCTTGATCCTTCTAAACTCAACCCATATCCCCACTTCAGCTCCTGCCTGGTTCCTCCCACTTCCTCTCATCTCTCCTCTTTTAAAGTTTTTTTTTTTTTTTTTTTAATGTGGACCATTTTTAAAGACTTTATTGAATTTGTTACAATATTGTTTGTTTTGTAGTTTCATTTCTTGGTCCCAAGATACCTGGGTTCTTAGTTTCCTGACCAGGGATCAAACCTGCAACCCCTGCATTGGAAGGCAAAATCTTAACCACTGGACTTCTAGGGAAGTCCTGCATCTCTCCCTTTTCTGAAAGCATGGGGAGCTTATCTCTTGGCATACACGTAAGTGCTATTGATTGGAAGCCAGCAATACATATTCTTGCCTCTTTCAAGGACCTCCTGAGAAAGAACATTGGTCCTGCAATTGTCAACTTCTGCTGAGCCTTTATCTCCATTTTTGTTTTCCCAGGTGCAGCCTGGCCTTGGAAAATAAATAGCCCTACTTAGCTCAAGGGTGGAGGAGAGGGTTCATTCATTCAGTCAACAAATATTTATGGAGCGCAAACTAAATGCTTGGTATAGAATATATCATTCTTTCCCCATAGGAGTTCATGTCTTCTGGAGATGACACTGAAATGTATATTAAGTACTGAGAGGCTGTTGTGGCCTGGCTCATCTGCATGTATGTGGCCTTGGAGGCAGCCTCACTGGGGTTGCCTCTAACCTGTGCAGGTAACCTGCTCAGGTTAACCTTAGAGACTCAGTTTCCTCACCTGTAAAAATGAAACGATAACGCACACTTCCACAGTTACTACTTTCTCTTTTTCTGTATTTTTTATTGGCCTCTACTCTGCAGGGTAGCCCAGGGATGGGTGGGTGGGGTGGGGTGGCTGGCTCCTTACACTTGCTGATGGTGGTACCTTAGTTTCCTCATGCTGTGGGGTCTCAGCGTGAAACCACTGCCTCTGGGATGGATGCTCAGTTTTAGGGTCTCTTCCCTTCCTCTTCCTCTCTAAGCTGGTGCTTTGGTTTGGTGCTGCTACTGCTGCTAAGTCGCTTCAGTCGTGTCCGACTCTGTGTGACCCCATAGACAGCAGCCCGCCAGACTCCTCCATCCCTGGGATTCTCCAGGCAAGAACACTGGAGTGGGTTGCCATTTCCTTCTCCAATGCATGAAAGGGAAAAGTGAAAGGGAAGTCGCTCAGTCGTGTCCGACTCTTCGAGATCCCATGGACTGCAGCCCACCAGGCTCCTCCGTCCATGGGATTTCCCAGGCAAGAGTGCTGGAGTGGGGTGCCGTCGCCTTCTCTGTTGGTTTGGTGCAGCAGTTCTTAATCTGCACTGATTTTTGTCTCCCAGGAGACATTTAACTATGTCTGCAGATACAGTGGATGATCACGACGACAGTGGGGGAGCTGCTGGCATCCAGTGGGTAGAGGCCAGGCATGCTGCTACATAGCCTACGATGACAGGACAGCCTCCCTCAATAAGGAATTATCTGGCCCCCCTGTTCATAGAGTTGAGGTGAGGAAGCCTGTCTAGTGGGTAGTGTACAGGTTGGCGCCACGTGGTCCCCTTGCTGCTTTTGTGGGTCAGTCGTCTGTCAGCTCCCTGCTCTTCTGAGCTCTCCTCTTTGACTCTCTCTGATCTGGCAGACGTCTCTGAATGTCAACTTTGACCTCTCTGGTGGGGTCAACTCACCCCTCAGCACCTCAGCTCATTGGCAGTCCTGTTCTCTCCATTCCGCACAGCACAATGGAATCAAGGCAGGGGCAGGAATACTGACTCAGGACCCTTCTCCGCCTTGCGGGGCTCCCATTTGACTCTGTGGTGCTCCCCTCTGCTGGCACAGAGATGCCCAGTCCTAGGAGTCACTTCCTGAAGTCCTTCTGAAAAGCAGGGTTATGAAGGCTTCAAACTGCCCCCATCCCACCCCTCCAGGGAAAGCCTGCTCCACCCAGGGCCAGAATTTCTGTTCAGAGTGGGAGGAGGGGCAGGACCCATGACTCTGGCTGTTTTGCTTCCCCCATTCTTTCAGAACTGGAAGCCTTTCTTTTACTTACCCATCCTTCCCAGCTAACCTCTGGGCTGTATTCTTGTCTTTCCCAGATGGCATTTTCTCTCCTTCTTTCCTGGAGCTTGGTAATGTCTGCAGGGAACATGACTGTGGGGGTGGAATAAAAACCCACACCATCAATATGTTTGACATATTATTCATGTTATACAGCAAACGTGGTCTATGTTCTTTCAAGCATCTAGTCCTAGACCATCCCTGGCCCTCCCCGAGTGTCAGCTTTCCTCTTGCCATGGGAACAGAGTCAAGAAAGTGAGTGACAGGACAGCATCTCCTCAACACTCACCCAGGAACAAGTCTTTCCTGAGTTTCTCCTGAAACTCGTTCTTCATTTCCCTGACTTTGGAAGGTGCCCTCTGATGAGGTCACTTGGCTTGTTTCTAGGCTTTGAGCAGAGGTAGGGCAGGTCAACACCTGTGCTCTATTTGCCTGGTTTATCTTTTTTCTTTTTTTTTTTAATGGGAAAAGCTGCAGCTTTTCACTCTTAATAGAGTATTAACTGCAGTCACCTCATGACAGGTGTTGAAACTTTGATCATGTGTTTTATTTAACAACCCCCTCTGCTTTATGGATGCTGATCTATCTTTAGGAAACATGTTCCAATTTCTCAATTCCACTAATCTTACTGTGAACTCCAGAGATATTAAAATAAGAAAAGATATGCATATACATACCTATCTTAAGAAAACACTGTTTCATTACATTATACATTTTTTTTTAGGAATTATGACTTGGGAAAATTACTTTTCATCATATAAAAGGCAAAATGCAATTGAGTGGTATCAAGTATAAAAGAAAAATATTTTCTTTCCATAAATCATTTTCAAAAAACCCTTAGGACTTTATATTCTTTTTAATTATTTTGTAATTTAAAACTCCCACTTATATCACTCTATCTTTATGGAGGTGATTTTAAAAATGCATAACAGTGTTCATTTTATTATAAATTATAATTTTATGAACATCAGAATTTCAGACTTGCAAACTTGTGTTCATGTTTATATGTCAACATACTTAAGTGCCAGCAGATGTTCTGTGATCAATAAGGCACAATTTATATACATTATCCTGATGTGTCCTTGGCTGGAAATGTTGGTTGGCAATATCCAAATTATGGCTGAATATGAATGATGATAATCAACAAGAAGGGTACCATCAATATGACTATTGTGGCAAGTTGTATTTTAGCAGGCAAGTAAAGTAGGTATTGATTTGAGCTAAGTTGGTAAGCCCAACCATAATTTTAAATAGACTTGTGGGTCCAGTTTGAAGTGTAATGGTGCTAAAATTAGGCTTTGTGTTTCTAGGGACATACTATTGCTAACAACTTTGCATTATTTCACACAAAGTTTGCTCCTAGAGTACACTTAGACCTAATAAAAGGTCTGAAATGTCTTGTTTGCATTTGCAGCTAGCAAGCAAAATACACTAGACTTTTCTTCAGGTGCCTAGTAATCTCACCAAGGATAGAGATTAATGCAATATATTAAATATCTTGAATTTTGGCTGCTATTTCATCTTAAGTCAATGGTTCTCAGCCTTGACTGGTATTGGAATCACCTGGAAAATTAAAAAAATTAAACAACAAAAATTGGACAGGTCAATCAAATTATCTCTCTGGAAGTGCATCCTGGGCATCAATATTAAAAAATATATATGCTAGGTATTTTTAATATGCATCTCACTATTACAAATTATGCCCTAGGTGAAGTACACCTGACATGCAGTGTTGTTAAGTAAAGCTCTAAGTAATGTGCAATCAAATTAGTTTCTGTTATAGTTTTATTTTAGCTAATATACAAGTAGCATTAAGTATCCAAGTATGTTAATGTATGATTCACATTTTAAAAAATGTGTGTAAGACCAAAGGAGGTTGTAACTTAGAACTTCCTTGTGTTTCCAGAGCATTCATAACAACAGATGAGTCTGACTATGGTCATCTGGAAATCTGCAAATTAATCAATCCATGGAGATGATGAGAATCCATTTGATTCTCAGTGGACACTGTTTTCCTTACTCCTTGTGAGGGTGGAGTGATTTCTGAGAGATTCCCTGAAAGAGTTGAGAGAACTCCTGCTCATGAGTCTAACGAATCAGGTTCTGAGTCAGTCCCGCTGCTGCCCGGTTGCCACCAGGGCTGTGGTCTGTCAACTCCCAGCACTGCCCGAGACGGCTTAGAAATGCAGTCTTGGGGCCCTACTGAATCTGACTTCTGCATTGAGACAAGATCCCCTGGGATCTTGAACAAGTCAGTGGATCCCTCTGAGCCTTACTTCCCATATCTTAGTAATGGGGGATCCTAATATCTCCTCTGCACCCCCACAGAGTATTTGAGAACAAATGCATGATATATAAGCATTTTCATAACTATCATGGTAAAATATACATAACATGAAATAGATCACTTTAACCAGTTGCAGTGTGTAGTGCAGTGGTGTTAAGTATATTCACACTGTTACCACTATTCACCTCTAGAACTTTTTCATCATCCCAAACTGAAACACGGCGGCAAAAACTCTGCAGACAATAATTCCCCGTTTACTCTTCCTTGCAGCCCTGGCAACCAATGTTTTTCTGTCTCTTTGAGACAGATTGAAGGGGACAACAGAGGATGAGATGGTTGGATGGCAACACTGACTCGATGGATATGAGTTTGAGCAAGCTCCGGGAGTTGGTGATGGACAGGGAAGCCTGGGGTGCCACAGTCTGTGGGATCACAAAGAGTTGGACATGACTGAGAGACTGAACTGACTGACGAAATAGATTGCTCTAGGCACCTCATATAAGTAGAATCATACAGTGTTTGTCCCTTTGTGACTGGCTTATTTCATTCAGTATGACATTCCTAACATTCATTTGTGTTGTAGCATGTGTAAGAATTTCATTTCTTTTCAAAGCTGAATAATATTCCATTTTATATATATGCCACGTTTTGCTTATCTATTTATCTGCTGATGGATATTTGAGTTCCTTCACCCTTTTGGCTATTATGAATAATACTACTATGTACATGAGTATACAGTTATCTCTTTGAGTCCCTGCTTTCAGTTCTTTTGGGTATATACTTGGAAGTGGAGGCTTCTCAGGTGGCTCAGTGGTAAAGAATATGCAGGAAACGCAGGAAATGCAGGTACAATCCCTGGGTTGGGAAGATCCTCTGGAGGAAGAAGTGGCAACCCACTCTAGTATTCTTGCCTGGAAAATCCCATGGACAGAGCAGCCTGAAGGGCTATGGTCCAGGGGGTTGCAAAGAGTTGGACATGACTGAGCACACATGCACTGGAAGTGGAATTGCTGGGTCATTCTATAAATCTGTTTATTTTCATTTCTATTTAACTTCATAGAAATTCTATGTTTATTTTGGGGGGAACTGCCATACTGTTTTCCAAAGTAGCTGTACCATTTTACATTCCCACCAGCAGAGTCCACAGGGTTTCAATTTCTCCCTATTTTCACCAACACTGTTTTATTTTCTGTTAAAGTATAATAGCCACCCTAATGAGTGTGAAATGGTGTCTCATTGTAGTTTTTATTTGCCTTTCCCTAATGATTAGTAGGGCTTCCCGGTGGCTCAGTGGTAAAGAATCTGCCTGCCAGTGCAGGAGATGTGGGAGACATTGGCTCAATCCCTTGGTTGGGAAGATCCCCTGGAGAAGGAAATGGCAACCCACTCTGGTTTTCTTGCCTGAAGAATCCCATGGCCAGCTGAGCCTGGCAGGCTACAGTCCATAGGGTCGCAAAGGGTTGGACACAACTGAGTATGCACACACACACACACACACTGATTAGTTATGTTGAATATCTTTTCATGTGCTTATTGGCTATAAAGTATCTTGTATTATATAGCTCTTGAAATTTTGAGATGATTACATTGAGATTTGAAAGTACTGACTACATTGTTCAAGAAATTTTACAGATTTTCTTCAACTGTTTTTGGACTAAATTAGCCAGATTGTCTTTTGGAGCATACATGACCTGTAAATACTATCTGAGAGTTAAACTGTGAAGTCTGAAAATACTACAGCATTTGTTCTAGTTTCCTCATCCATTTGTTGTTGTTGCTCAGTTGCAAAGTTGTGTCTGACTTTGCGAGACCCCGTGGGCCTCAGCACGCCAGGCCTCCCTGTCCCTCACCCTTTCCTGGAGTTTACCCAAGTTCATGTCCACTGAATCAGTGATGCCATCCAACCGTATCATCCTCCTTTACCCTCTTCTCCTTCTGCCTCTGATCTTCTCCAGCATCAGGGTCTTTTCCAATGAGTCAGCTGTGAAGGAAGTAACTTTACCTTGTAGAAGTGTTTTGAGGATTAAGTGAAATGATACATGTAAAGTGATTAGTGAGGATACAAGAAGCTTCCTGTTATTTGCTCTTACCATATGGAGTAAGTGGATCATTACTCATGGTTCAGAGAAGAGGAGGGGCTGAAGTTGGGTGATGTAGAAGGCACAGGATGCCCAGAGACAGAGGAAGGAGAAGAGAGAGTATTTTGAGGCCACGGA
Source organism: Bison bison bison (assembly GCF_000754665.1). Taxonomy (NCBI): domain Eukaryota; kingdom Metazoa; phylum Chordata; class Mammalia; order Artiodactyla; family Bovidae; genus Bison; species Bison bison. The sequence continues at coordinate 2,454,021 of NW_011494936.1, read as the reverse complement.
TCCTGCAATGAACTGTGTATGGCTTAGTTGGTGAATTTGTTCACAGAAGTGGGGAGTAGTGGTAAGGCTGGGAGGGTTAGTTGGACCCAGATGGCAGGGGTGTGTATGGAGGGTGAATCCACCAAGAAGTGTGGGCTTTTGAAGGCAGTGGGGACCCACTGAAGGGTCTATGTTGGGAGTGACACGATCAAAGCTGCCTGTGTTTATTGTTCGCTCAGGCAGGCGTGACTCTCAAACCACAGTAGCAGCACCCCATACCTGAGGCTTTGATCTTGAACATTACTGCTGTTTACCTTTTGGGGAGTACCTTGGATGTTTGCAATGTGCCATGTAATCAGTTACATTGGTTAAGAGATAAGATTAATTATCTTAAGGCAAGGGAGGACTGGACTTGGCTTTGGAAAGCTCAGGCACTAAAGGAAATGGTGCTGAAGGTTCAGCTGGTGTTTCTCTCTGCAAATCTATGAGGCATAGTCTCAACGATATTTTTAGTATGCAGAACATTATGCCAAGGTTTTCCCCAAAGGGATAAACTTGCCTTCAAGAAGGTTATAGTCTTACCCAGGATGGAGAAAGAATGCTGCATTAATACAGTATGGAGTATTTTCAAATATACTATACAATACTCACGGAACCACCTGACCTGCCTCTTGAGAAACCTATATGCAGGTCAGGAAGCAAGAGTTAGAACTGGACATGGAACAACAGATTGGTTCCAAATAGGAAAAGGAGTACATCAAGGCTGTATACTGTCACCCTGCCTATTTAACTTACATGCAGAGTACATCATGAGAAACACTGGGCTGGAAGAAGCACAAGCTGGAATCAAGATTGCTGGGAGAAATATCAATAACCTCAGATATGCAGATGACACCACCCTTATGGCAGAAAGTGAAGAGGAACTAAAAAGCCTCTTGATGAAAGTGAAAGAGGAGAGTGAAAAAGTTGGCTTTAAGCTCAACATCAGAAAACTAAGATCATGGCATCTGGTTCCATCACTTTATGGGAAATAGGGAAACAGTGGAAACAGTATCGGACTTTATTTTTCTGGGCTCCAAAATCACTGCAGATGGTGACTGCAGCCATGAAATGAAAAGATGCTTACTCCTTGGAAGGAAAGTTATGACCAACCTAGATAGCATATTGAAAGGCAGAGACATTACTTTGCCAACAA
>NW_011494936.1:2452417-2452747 GCF_000754665.1 Bison bison bison | reverse complement strand
CATGTATGGATGTGAGAGTTGGACTATGAAGAAAGCTGAGCACCGAAGAATTGATGCTTTTGAACTGTGGTGTTGAAGAAGACTCTTGAGAGTCCCTTGGACTGCAAGGAGATCCAACCAGTCCATTCTAAAGGAGATCAGCCCTGGGTGTTCTTTGGAAGTAATGATGTTGAAGCTGAAACTGCAGTACTTTGGCCACCTCATGCGAAGAGTTGACTCATTGGAAAAGACTGATGCTGGGAGGGATTGGGGGCAGGAGGAGCAGGGGATGACAGAGGATGAGATGGCTGGATGGCATCACTGACTCGATGGACGTGAGTTTGAGTGAAC
>NW_011494936.1:2444762-2452317 GCF_000754665.1 Bison bison bison | reverse complement strand
GCTGAAACTGCAGTACTTTGGCCACCTCATGCGAAGAGTTGACTCATTGGAAAAGACTGATGCTGGGAGGGATTGGGGGCAGGAGGAGCAGGGGATGACAGAGGATGAGATGGCTGGATGGCATCACTGACTCGATGGACGTGAGTTTGAGTGAACTCCGGTAGTTGGTGATGGACAGGGAGGCCTGGCGTGCTGCGATTCATGGGGTCGCAAAGAGTTGGACATGACTGAGCGACTGAACTGAACTGAACTCGTGGAAAGTGTTGGGACTGGAAATGAGGGATGTGGTATGAGAGAGGCTGTTCTCAATTCCATTACAGTTTAGCAGAATCATCAAAGAATGACTGTGTTTCTAACAAATTGCCTGGCTTTCTTTTGTTTTCAATTAAAATAATATAAAAGTAACTAATGAAGTTCTGTTACTTCAAGTGCAGCATGTCAAACTAGGTGGGAGAACAATAAACAAGCATGTAAAGTATTTATGTTTCCATCGATAGAACTAATCATTTCAAATTTCTGTCTTAAAGAATGGGCTATTAGTGGCTCTTGGTAAACAAAAATTTCATTTGGTTTCTAAATATATGTTTGAATTTTATAAATTGTACTTTTCTTACCAAGAAAACTATTTTATTTTTAAATATGATATGATTTTATAACTAAGGTGTTAGAAATGGTTATATTAACCAAATAAATTAGTTTAATTAAAGTACCAGCAGGATAATGAACAAATTCCTCCACATTGCTGTGGAGAACTCTGAAGTCTTCAGTTTTATAGGACATTCCACAAACAAGTATATTCATGCCAAAGGAAGTGATTTAATTCAAGGGTCATTTATACAAAAGGCACTCTTTGGATATGAAACTTAAATAGATACAGCTTTGCCACTGCAGTCTTACCATGAGACGTTGCTGTTACTACTCAGATCAGGAAACTACAAGAACCTACTGCCTATGGTTACAGCTGGTCATAGCCATCCTGTGGCACCCAGGCTGATAACTAGAAGGGAAAACTTAGAAGTTGCTGCGAAACTTCACATCTGCTAATCCTTGAACTTCCATGTCTTACAGAATGTTATACATTTCATTGTCAGAATGTATTTCTTTTTGAGAACCATGAAAGAAATGAAGTCTGAGGCATCTAATTACCCACCTTTCAGTCCTGGGATATGGGGGAGACCATGTAAGTGCGGAGGATGAATGCTGGTTGTCAATAATAAAGCAAAGAAATGTGGATACTAGTCCCATTTTATAGATGAGGAAATTGATGCATGGGAGTTCATAACTTGCTGAAAGTCACAGAGTGTGAGATTCAAAACCAGGTCTATCTGATTTCAGAACCAGAGATTTTTAGCATTTATACTGGCAAATATCATGTCACAGATAGCTCCAAAACTGAATCTGCTTCCTTGCTTCGTTGGCTTTAAACCCTCATCAGATCACATTTTTTTAGGCTATAATTCAAAACAGGCCGTTACAAAGGGATTATTTGGCAATTTACTTGGTGGTTTTCCAAATTTACTAACCTTTTTAACTCCTTCCAGAAAATGTGATTTGGGTAGCTTTTGGAATTAGGGTAAGCTCCCTTGATATGAAGCATTGATTTGGTGATATTTTAGGGAGTAGGGTAAAGAATTATTTGTGCCACAACTCTTAAGTCCAGACTTCAAGCCAATTTATACCACAAACAATATGTATGAAATCTCTAAAGCATGTCCCATTTAATTTATTCTTTAAGTTTCATATCAATCTTGGCTTAAGATGAAGTTATAAGCCAAGGAACAAAATTGGCATTTACTGATTATTACTCCCACCCCCAACAAAAGCCTAAACAGAAGGATGTACATTTGGTATAACTCACTTATTCATTCTTTGCCACACATTAATTACCGTGTACCTTGCTGGGTTCCTTTATTCATTCAACAGATATTCACTGTGCTGCGTACTGTTTATTCCCCATTTGCTGACTGCACCCTTTTCTCCCCACGTTACACAGATCCACGAATGAATACTGATTACATGCAGGTTTCTGGGGGTGGTTGTTTCAACTTGTATAGATGCCAGATTTTTCTAGTTCTTATTGCTAGGTGATCATTTGTTACTCGTTTGATGGGACAATGAACAGCAGTGGAGGTTCTGGAGATTATACATGTAAACATTGCAACACAGACAAACACTGGGAGAAGGATTATGGTCAGAGTTTGTGGTGCACTTCTGTGTCAGGACCCAGGACTGCCAAAATTCAACCAAGGGAATAGATTCCTCCTTTGACCAGAAGTCCTCAGAACCAGATATGGGGGTATTACCCAAATAACCTACTTTTACTTTTTGTTTGTTGGTCTATTTGCTTTCTGGGTCTTTTTGAGGAACAGCAAAGAGCTCAGAGGCTTCCATGGGAAAGTAAAGATAACACTCTTCCACTATACAGCTCCTTTTCCCCCTTGAGGGGATAGTATCATATCTAAAGTGCTGCTTGACGGATGAGAGGAGACAACCCAGTTGGAAAGAAATGTTTTGCTGGCTTGAGTGGGAAATGGAAGGGGCTGTAGTTTGGCCTGGAAATACAAGCTGGATTTGATTTAGAAACTCTTTTCATCATGGGTGGTTCAGAGATTCTAAAGTAAGCTGAAAAATTTCTTTCCTTTCAGTTTAATATTTGCTCATTTAGTCCTAATACTTTTAATCTGCTATATGGTTAGATTGTTCCTTTTTTTTTAAGGCATCTTATGCTGCTAAGTCGCTTCAGTCATGTCCGACTCTGTACGACCCCATAGACGGTGGCCCACCAGGCTCCCCCATCCCTGGGATTCTCCAGGCAAGAACACTGGAGTGGGTTGCCATTTCCTTCTCCAATGCATGAAAGGGAAAAGTGAAAGTGAAGTCGATCAGTCCTGTTTGACTCTTCGCGACCCCATGGTCTGCAGCCTACCAGGCTCCTTCGTCCATGGGATTTTCCAGGCAAGAGTACTGGAGTGGGGTGACATTGCTCACCTCTAATATGGCCATCCCAATAGTAACGTGATAACATTTTATTATACTTATTTGCTTACTGGTCTGTCCTCTACCTGGACTGTGAGGTCTCAAGGGCAAAAAGTGTATCTTAGTCATTGGTTATCTGAGGTATTTAGCACAATGCCTGAAGTGTACTATGTCTTAGTAAGGCAGTGAGTTATGACCACTGGTGTTCTTCTGTACCAGTAACCCAGGTATTAGCTGGGGCCCCAGGGCAGACTCAAGTTTTTGGCCTGTGTCCACCATGGAGAAACAATTTGGAATCTTTATTGATTCCCCAAAATAAAGCCATTAGGCAAAAGTAGGAAATGAATGTTTTCTTGAGGATGATTACTTTCACTGGTGGGGAGGATTCACTGCATACCTCTCTCTCTCTTTAATAACTTTATATAAACAGAATCACAGAATATATACTCTTTATAAGGCCTTTCTTTCTATATATGCTTAGTTATTTTGAGATTTCTTTATGTCATTGCTTGGCTTAAAGTTCATTCCTTTTAATTGCTGAGTAGTATTCCATTGCATGGATATGGCAGAATTTGTTTATCCAGGCTCTTTTAATGACAGAAAGTTGTTTATAATATTCTTTATGGTCCTTTTAATACCTATAGACAGTTTTGTGATGTTCACTTCTCACATTCTTGATATTGATAATCTTCTCTCTTTTGGTTCTGACCAGTATGGACAATAGGTTTATAAATTTTATTGATCTTCTCAAAGAACCTTTTGGTTTCATTGATTTTCTCTTGTCGCCCTGTTTTCTGTTGGGCAAAATAATTTTTTATAGGCAGAGACTAGGGAATGAGTGAAAAATATGCTAATGGTTTTTGATAGATTCTGATCTTGATTCTAATTTTTCTCTTTTGCTTATTTTGTGCTTAATGCATAGTACATACTCAGTTAAGTGGTGGACCTCTTCTCATTTTTTAATTTTCCTCTTAATTGTTAAGGCATTGACTTAATATGCACAACACATCCCACTGTCCATTCTCTGTTTAGCGTTTTGATTGAACAGAATCACGCCCTCACTAGCATATTTTATCTTCTCATGATTATATGATTACTTGAACTAATCTCAATCAAGTTATTTACTACAATATCCTCTGACTTTCCCATTTTTAAGATGAGGGTGCTGGGGTATCTTTTAGTGTTTTTCAAACTGTGTGTTATGGTCATTAATGGGTCATAAAACAAATAAGGTAGGTCACAATCATTTTAAAATAATGAAATAGAATAGAATAGAAGAACAATATCAACAGCTCCACCCATAGTAAGGGTAAGTCCTGTCTTGTGAAAGTGTTTATGGTAGGTCAGAAGAAACAAGTTTACAAAACACTGGATTAGATCATCTCTAGGGACCATGCCTTTGATTCTCTAATTCCTGTAATTGATGTGTTTCACTTTATCATTATACAGTATAAATGTCTACATCTAAATAAAAATGTAACAATGACCTACATGTAAATAAAAAAGATAAATTGTCCTGTGGTTTGGAAGGTTCTGTTTGTGAAAAATTAAAATGCTTCATCAAACTGGTTCTTCTAGATTTTCACCACAGAACTTGGATTTTTAAATATTTGGTGTGTTAAAACCATAGAAACCATTGTGAACATGAGTAATTTTATTTTAAAAATTTGAAAATTTTAAACATGCTTACTTTCTTTTGAATTTTCTTCTCGTTCATGTGTATATATACATCTTATCTTTTTTTTGGACTGCTGTTTTTAGCATTTAATGTACAGAACCTATAAAAAGGATCTGTATATCATAGTGGATATAAAAATGTACTTAGTGTTCTCTATATCTTAAACTATAAGTTAGATAGTTTTGTCTTAAGGTTTTTTCTTTTTCAACTTCTTTTCCATTATAGTTTATCATAAGATATTGAATATAGTTCCCTGTGCTATACAATAGGATCTTGTTGGCACCCCACTCCAGTACTCTTGCCTGGAAAATCCCATGGATGGAGGAGCCTGGTAGGCTGCAGTCCATGGGGTCGCTAAGAGTCGGACACAACTGGGCGACTTCACTTTTACTTTTCACTTTCATGCATTGGAGGAGGAAATGGCAACCCACTCCAGTGTTCTTGCCTGGAGAATCCCAGGGACGGTGGGGCCTGGTGGGCTGCCATCTATGGGGTCACACAGAGTCGGACACGATTGAAGCGACTTAGCAGCAGCATGTTTTTTTAAAGCATGTATTTATGTTCATGGTCACATTTTCTCATAAAGATTTCTACATAGCAAAAGTCAACCCACTTTAGGATTGTTGCTGCTGCTGCTGCTGCTGTTAAATCGCCTTAGTCATGTCCGACTCTTAGCGACTCTATGGACTGCAGCCCACCAGGCTCCCCCGTCCCTGGGATTCTCCAGGCAAGAGTACTGGAGTGGGGTGCCATTGCCTTCTCCAATGCATGAAGATGAAAAGTGTATAGTATTGAGCTGTATTAATATGTAAATAGCTTGATTTAAAACAACACAGTAATTTACACCATTAGGAATTTCTGTATTGATTAACTGTGACAAAAAAGGTGAGCGTTTTCTTTGGTTAGTCACTGTGCTAATTTTTAAAACTGGCAATTTATGATGTTAGCTGAGTCCAGTGTTTAGAAGAGCAGGGATTGATGCCCCTACCCTCAGAGACAGGTGAATGGTTTCTGTCAAGCTAGGATACAGGCAGTGACAGGGATGTTCAGATGAGGGCTGTGGCCAGAACTAGATCTGGAGGGGACAAGTCTCTAAGAACCACAGATTGTCAGAGATAGAAATCGTCTTGAGTATCTCCTAACCAAATCCAACACTCATTTTTCAGACAGGAAACAGGTTTAGGTGGTGACTTTCCCTGTTACTCCGTGCAGGTAACAAAACTTGAATCTTTTAATTACACAATCTTAGCTTGAAGCTTTAGGATAGGAAAACCATTCAGACCCTGGAAGTGCAGAAGAGGCGGAGAATACAGAAAGGATGCAATTAAGAGAGTTCAGACATAGGTCAGGGACTGGACCATTTTTCATGGTCAGAGAGAGAGAGAGGAGGTTTGGAATACAGAGATCCCTCAACCCAGAAAGTAAGGATAGTAGATGTAAGATAACCTTGAGTGAGCTTAGTGCTTAGGCAAAGTATCTGGGGACTAGTTTCTCCTGCTGTACCGATAGGAGTTGTGGTCATGACATGAACATCCCCCACTATGCAGGAAAAGGTGACTCTTTCTGCAGTATGGTTCTGACACAGAGACAAAAGCAAAGAAAATTCAAGGTGGGGAGCAGGGAGCACATTTCTTCGTTTAGAAAAATAAAACACCCTATTAAGTTGGAATTTCAGATAAACCACAGATAACTTTTTATGTGTATCCCATGTATTACCATAATTTTACATATATGGGATAAAATAAAAATTATTTGTGGTTTATCTGAAATTCAAACTTAAGTGGGCACCTCGTGTTTTTATTTCCTAAATCTTGCAGCTCTACTATCACAGGGTAGCAAGAAATATGATCACTCTCTGGGGTGATAAAGGCTCAAAAATCATGTGTTTTGGCACTGTGTAGCTCTCTCCAGTATCCTGACACCCTATATGCCTGCACATGCCAAATATACAAACCTCTGCTGGACTTTTGTTTCCCTATTTGAATAAATAGCTGGTAGTTTTACAAAGGACGTCATTACTAACACGGTCTTGACGCTGACTGTTCTGCCTTTTATACATCTCTGTTAGTTTCCAGAGGAGTCAAAGTTTACAAACCAGTTATAGAGCCTGCAGGTAGGGAAGCTTGTTCCCAGTGTGGAGAGGCCCGGCCATGATCAAAACTTTGCAGGACAACACTTCCTGCTCCAGCAAGGAGCAGCTGCTGCAGCAGTTCAAGATGGAAAGCTGGCTTGAGTTGGTACTCAATCAGTATAAAAACATGCATTTTAAAAAGGAAGGATAGTAGTTTGCTCCAAGATATTTCTAGGCTCTATTAAAGTTAGCTTTAATTATTTTAAGGAAAACCGATATGAAAAAATCTAAACTTGGAAAGGAAGCCCAAGAGTTGCTGGGCCTTCAGGAAATGCATACCAGAATGCTTCTTGCAACACTGTTTATGATGATCAAAAAAAAAAAAAGACAAGGGAAAAACAGAATGTCTATCTAAATGTGTCTCCCTAAACGGCCATGGTTGAGAAAATCATTAGATATTCACTCTGTGGACTATTTGGTAACTATGGCTGTTATTGGGCTTCCCCAGTTAAAGGCAATGGCAACCCACTCCAGCGCTCTTGCCTGGAAAATCCCATGGAGAGAGGAGCCTGGTAGGCTGCAGTCCATGGGGTCGCTAAGAGTCGGGCACCACTGAGCGACTTCACTTTTACTTTTCCCTTTCATGCATTGGAGAAGGAAATGGCAACCCACTCCAGTGTTCTTGCCTGGAGAATCCCAGGGATGGGGGAGCCTGGTGGGCTGCTGCTATGGGGTCGCACAGAGTCGGACACGACTGAAACAACTTAGCAGCTGCAGCATCAGTTCCCTGCTGAACTGAAGTATTGAATTGATTTTCAGCTAACAGATGA
>NW_011494936.1:2428819-2444662 GCF_000754665.1 Bison bison bison | reverse complement strand
CTTTTCACTTTCATGCATTGGAAAAAGAAATGGCAACCCACTCCAGTGTTCTTGCCTGGAGAATCCCAGGGATGGGGGAGCCTGGTGGGCTGCCTTCTGTGGGGTCCCACAGAGTCGGACACGACTGAAGCGACTTAGCAGCAGCAGCAGCAGTGGCTCAGTGGTAAAGAATCAGCCTACAATGCAGGTGCTGTGGGAGGAGATGCAGGTTCAATCCTGGGTTGGGAAAATCCCTGGAGGAGGGCACGGCAACCCACTTCAGTGTTCTTGCCTGGAGAATCCCATGGACAGAGGAGCCTGGTGGGCTACAGTTCATGGGGTCGCAAAGAGTTGGACACAATTGAAGCCACTTAGCATGCACATGGCTGTTACTAAACATAAGGAGATAGAATCATGAGTCCTGAACTGGAGGGATGACTCTACTAAATAGGTAAGTGAGAAAAAAAAATGTCTACAATAGAATTTGTTTTAATAAAAAAGAGTGAAAGCAAGGACTAAAACTCCACCAAGCCTCAGTAAGTATATATGTATATAGCAGCAGCAGTACATATTTTTATGAGTAGAGTGTGGAAGTGTCCACATCAAACTGTATTAAATACTTGGGATGAAATGGGAGCTGGTGGGAAGATTATTAACCCTTTGTTTGAACCTCTCTGTATTCTCTGGCTTATTACAACACATATGTATTACATATGAAAGTTAAAAAAATAATATCAATAAAATATTAAAAATTATATGACAGGTAGATAAAAAAGATTCACTGATGGGCTTCTTTAGGCAGTGGACTCTTTACCAAATTACTCCTTTTTCATTTCATCATCAGTCAGTCAATTCAGTCACTCAGTCGTGTCCGATTCTTTGCCACCCATGAATCGCACGCAGCATGCCAGGCCTCCCTGTCCATCACCAACTCCCGGAGTTCACTCAGACTCACGTCCATCGAGTCAGTGATGCCATCCAGCCATCTCATCCTCTGTAAAATATAGATCAATTCACAAAATTTCAGTTGACAAACAATTATTCTAGGAATGGACTTTTGCTTTGAGGTATACCTATACCTTTTATCTAAGGAATTTAACCAGAAGTAGATTTGGCCTTACTGGGGAAAATGCTAGATTTTATGAGAAAACTGAGATGAGTTAATGGTAACAAACTGAGCTTTACCAGGAATCCTAGTACAAAAGCTCTGGCTCAGTTATCTGTGAAGCTGCCCAGATGCTCTGCATATCTTTATTGCAATGAAGAACCAGTACATGTAAAGCCTTATTTTTAGGGCTATGTCCATTCCTTTTTTGTACCATCTTGCAAGCAGCCAGCCTCTGAAGGTCCCTTTTCTCAATATTGAATAATAATTTGGTATTTTATAGGTTAACCTATCACATACCACTGCTCTAGAAAGTTCTACATACTCAGATCCAAAGCCAAAAAAGTATCAGATGCTTTTTTATATCTTTGTATATTTTCTGTATTTACATTAAAAATTATATATTTTTCTTTCCCTGTTCTACAACTATCACAGATTTTTTTGGAATAAGATGCATAAGTAAAGATAAATATGAAACATATAACAATGTTGTTAATGGGGAAAGGGTGGATGTTCAATAAGGCTGATAGGTAAATAAAATAAGTGTTATCACCTTTGTAGCTTCCCCCGCTTGGAGAAGGCAATGGCACTCCACTCCAGTACTCTTGCCTGGAAAATCCCATGGACGGAGGAGCCTGGTAGGCTGCAGTCCATAGGGTCGCTAAGAGTCGGGCACCACTGAGCGACTTCACTTTTACTTTTCCCTTTCATGCATTGGAGAAGGAAATGGCAACCCACTCCAGTGTTCTTGCCTGGAGAATCCCAGGGATGGGGGAGCCTGGTGGGCTGCTGTCTATGGGGTCGCACAGAGTCGGACACGACTGAAACAACTTAGCAGCTGCAGCATCAGTTCCCTGCTGAACTGAAGTATTGAATTGATTTTCAGCTAACAGATGATTATAGAGACGAGGAGGATTTTGCTTCTAACTTACTGAAGACCATTAAATTTGTCAGACACCTGTTCCACCCATACAGTTGGCTGGGGGGATGTGAATGCCAAAACCAAAAGTTACTGTGAAGACAATGAAATAACAGGTATGAATTGTTCTGAGGTTCTTGGAAACAGCTAGATTGGCCCAAAGAACATTTGTTAATCAGCTGCCCTCTTAGTCTCAAAACCCAGTCAAAACAAAACACCCACAGGTATGTATTTAACAATATTCTACTTTGCATTAATTAAAGGTAGTTTTTTATTATATGAGATTTGTTAAGACACAAAAGGACTCCGGGCTCCCTCCAGATGAAGTGCTTATGGCTTTAGGAATGAACTCAATGCAAGGCAGCCCTTTAAACAATACAAAGCACAGCATCTTATGCTTTGCTTTCCTTCAACACCTGAAGGGACTTGACCCAGGATTTGACCTGAAGGGACCTGTTGCAGGTGCAAAGATGTCTCCTGTTCATGGTGGCCCTTTTCAGCTGAGGATCTTTCCACAACTTCCTGGAGGCCATGCTACTGGATCACTTTTCAGCAGATCTGTATGATGTCTAATATTTTGAAGCCATGAGAAACAAATTATTCTTTGGACTGGAACTTTTGGAGGAAATTAAAATATATGCAACTTTTAAATGACTTTACACATCTGAAATCATTTTATGGGCACAAGAGACTAATCCAAGAATGTGTATAATTTGGCTTCCCGGTAAAGTTTGATACTTTTGAGACTGAGAGAGCTGAAATATTTTTGTGAGAAATGTGAGCTTTTCTTCTAATCACAAAAATTTAAGAAAACATTTAATTTATTGTTATTATTTCGTTTTTACAAAAAAAAAATCACCTTCAAGATTCCTTTCCTTTGTGAGAAGAGAAAGCGGTCAAGCAAGGACTGCCCTCCTTTCACAGAGGGTCTGCTGGGGTCCCTGGGACAACGTGAAACAAGCCATGCCTGCCCATGGCTGTATCTGTTCCCTAACTGTTGTCTACTACTGTGTGTTCTGTTCTGCACCCTTCAGGATGGAAGGAACAGGTGGTGAATCCATTACCAAAACCATCCTACTATTAGCCATATAGTACACACACAAAGTCCAGAAGAAGGAACAAAACAAACCAGGTCTATTCTAACTCATAAAGGTCTAAAAGGCAGAGATTTGAGAAGGTCTTCTTTGCTCTGTTCAGTTCACACAAGCTCCTCAGTGGGTCTGGCCTAGGGCTGCCAGATATAATACAGGACACCCAGTTACATTTGAATTTCAGATAAACAAGGAATGCAGGCAGTATTTGAGACATATACAAATATAGTATTGCATACATTCCATGATTATCTGAAATTCAAGTGTAACTGTGCGCTCTGAATTTGTACTTGAAAAATCTGGCCACCCTAATCTCAGGCCTTACTCCTGGACTCTTGAGGTCCCCCCGAGACATTCCTTCATTCATTCACTCATTCATTCCACAAACGCTTCTGGAGCATTTACTCTGGGCCAGGCTCTGTTCTTGGCTCCAGAGAAAGAGTGCCAAATAAGATAGGCAGAGTCCCTGCCCTGTCCTAGAACATTTGGTCTTGTTGTAAAACAGACCAAAAAAAAAAAAAAAGATTTTAAGCAAGAAAGAAAATAAAGAATCAACAAGATAACTTCAAATGGTGATAAGTGATATGAAATAATGAAGAAGAGCGAGGTTGGCCCAAGTGAGCAGAGAAGGCCACCAGGGAGTGCTCTGTCTGTGGCTTGAAGGATGAAGAAGAGACAGCCACAGCTGGAGCTGAAGGGAGAGCAATCCAGGCAGAGGGAACAGCAAGTGGACAGCAAGTGGAAAGGCCCATAGATGAGACATGATTGGATTTACAAATGACAGGAAGGAGGCGAATGTGGCTGGATTGAGCAAGTGGTAACAGAAAAGGCTGGGAAGGAACTGCAGTGGGGTGGGGGCAGATCACATAGAGCGCTGTTGGTGCTGGGGAAATGGGTGCTGATTTATGGTTTTCAAAGATCACTCTGGCTGCTCCATGGAGAATGTATTTTAAGGAGGAAAGTGTAGGAGCGGGGAGACCATTTAGGAGACTGTCGCTACTGGGTGATGATGGTGCATTGGACCAGGGAGAAGAGGCTGATGGATTGGAATATGTTGAAGAACCAAGAGGAGTTGCTGGGGTATAGTGTGGAGAGTGGAGCAACACAGAGGATCCAGGCTGATTCCTGTAAGTTTCTTGAAGGGAAAACCATTTCTCTCTCCTCCTTTCCTCCTCCCCTTAATTCTTTCCGTTCTTCCCTCGTTCACTGGCTTTGTTTATCCCTGCCTGGCTCAACCCTCCTGATCCTGCTCTTCTGCTGGCTTCCAGGCCAGATTCTCATTGCTTGAGGTCCATACCTGGCTTCTGTTGCTAGTTGGGGCTGGGGCAGGGGGACAAGGAGGTGTTGAATGCTGAGGTCAGGGAAGAAAAAGAGGGAAGGGGCTTTCACCACAGTTGACCTTCCTTTGAACTCATCCTTGGGTGTTGTAAATGTATTGGGTCTTTTTCCCCTTCAACTATTGTAACTTCATCTATCAATCTAGGCTTCAGAAAGGGGCAAAAGATGCAAGGTTTTCCTGTTTCATATTTTTCCAAAGAACAGCTTCCCAAGTTGGTGCTAGTGGTAAAGAACCTGCTTGTCAATGCAGGCAACTTAAGAGACATGAATTCGATCTCTTGGTGGGGAAGATCCCCTGGAGGAGGGCATGGCAACCCACTCCAGTATTCTTGCCTGGAGAATCCCATGGACAGAGGAGCTTGGTGGGCTACAGTCCATAGGGTTGCAAAGATTTAGACACAACTAAAGCCACTTAAAGTGAAAATGTGAGTCCCTCAGTCATGCCTGACTCTTTGGGACCTCATAGATCGTAGCCCTCCAGACTCTTCTGTCCATGGGGTTTTCCAGGCAAGTTACTGGAGTGGGTTGCCATTCCCTTCTCCAGAGATCTTCGCACCCCAGGAATTGAACCCAAGTCTCCTACATGGCAGGCAGATTCTTTACGATTTGAGCCACCAGGGAAACCTCTTAGCACACACACAAAGAATAGGTACAGTTCAAGTAAAAATTTCAGGCAAGAGTGAGAAAAGGCTCTCATCTTTGATAGTGGCTGTCTCTCACCTTTGAGAGTGGCTGGCTTTCACCCTTTGAACCCTAAGCTTGTTCTGCTTGAATTGTGACTCCAGCCAAGACATTTCTTTGTCATTCCTAAGTTCAGGAAGAGTGGTAAATATGATAAAAAATGGTAAATATCTCAGAGAAATAATGTATGGAGGAAGGAAATGAGGTGGGGAGAAGGGAGGAAAGAAGAAGGAGAAAGGAAAGAAGGGAGGGACAGAGAAGGAGAGAAAAAAAGAGTAAGAGCAAATTTTCCCACAATGATATCTGAGCAAAAATTTACCACTTTATTTTCTTAATCTAATGGTGACCAAACCTCACCAATACAGACATAAAGCAGAACTAGTCTGAGAGCCAGTACTGATTCATATCTGGGATAGAGGAGGCAATGACTTAGGAGGCAAAAAAACAAAACAGATGAGAGCAAAACCAAAACCACTCTAAGTTGGGTTTAATGGTGACTCTGTAGCAGCTGGTGTTGAGAGCCCCCAGAGGGTGGGGCTGCCTGTGTCTCCCACCTTTGCAGCCCTGTGTTTCATAGACGACAGACGTGGCCAGCGTTCACTCCTGTACAAGGGAAAAAGGAAGGAGCCAAGCCCTCCTCTCTGGGCCCCATTACCTCATGTTTAAGGGAAGGGGTTGGACCGAATGAGCTCAAAGGTCCCTTTCAGCTTCAACGCCGTGTTCCCTCACCTTTTCTGTTTTCTCACTCCTGCTTCACTCTCACACATTTCTCTGTAGCCAACACTGTTCCAAAAACTTTCTTTTCCTTACCTCTCTTACAAGCTTCAGGCATTGACCAGAGTTCCAGCAGTTTCTGACTTCTGATGTTGGCAGCTTATTACATTTAGACCTTGAGGGAGGATAAATAAATAAAACAGTTGCTTGGTGGGCCAGAGTCATATATCCTAAAATCTTCATATTAGTATATAATCGAGTACCAGAGAAAACATCTGTGAAATTTAGATTTTGAATACTAGTTCCAAAAATGCAGCAGACTGTGATTATTACATCAAGCCTCCTTCTCTGTGAAGCCACATAAAGCTGCTTTCAAAGACAATGGCTACCAAGTTGTGCATGGTTTGGAGACTGGCAGCTGGCCAGGGAATGGCTCCCTCCCCACAACTTACAGAACCCAGTGTAACTGCATATGTGTTACTACAGAAATGAGTCAATCTTCTATTGCTGGGCCAGGCCCGCTTCTTATTTACATCTTGAAAAATAAAGAAAAAGAAAAGTAGAGTATTAGTCAGGGAAACTATTATTTTACCAAGCCATTTCAGCCACTGAGGATTTTTGTTTTTCCAGAGACATGAAAGATGATGGTATTTGGAGATAGATCAGAAAAGAATTATCCAAATATTTCTCAAGTGTCCCCCTTATTTTTCAGATTATAAATGAAGTAGAGGGGTAACATAAACAGGGATAGCAGCCTTCTGATACTGTCATCACTAGATGAACCAGTTAGAATGCTTTTGTCTACAGGGAATGGAAAATCCATTTATATTTGGCTTTAACAATATATTTATTTAACACAAAAAATAATTTTAATGTAAAAATTCTATGGGTTCAGAAGCTCAATTGTGTTATCAGGGACATAGTTTTCTATCTTTCTACTCTTATTTTCTTAAGCCAACTGTCCTCAAGGTCCCAAATGGCTGCCATTGTGCCAGCCAGCACCCTGTGATGTCAGTATCGATGCCACAAAAAGGAATGTCTCTTTCTGTCTCAGCTTCCATCTGAAGAGAGAGGAAAAAACCCTCCAAGAAGCCTCACCACTGACCCCTCCCCCACCATTTTCATTGGTCATAATGGTGTTATAGGCACACACCTTCCTCGATCCTTTACTAAGTAAGGGAATGAGACTACCATGATTGGCTTAGGCCTGTGCCATCTAGTAGAGATATGTAAGCCACATATATATATATAATTTTAAATTTTCTAGGAGTCACATTAAAAAGGAAACAAGTGACATTAGTTCTAATAATATATTTTATTGACCCCAATGTATTTAAAATATTATTTCAACATACAACTAATACAAGAAATGAATCATGTTTCATTTTATACTCTTTTTTTAATATTGATTTTTTGTAATCTAGTGTATATTTTACACTCACAGCATATCTCAATTTGGATTGGCCACATTTTGAGGGAGCAAGAGCCATATATGGACAGTGAGGGTCTAGATTGAACAAGATTTATTGTCAGGGTTCTAGAAAGGAGTTTAACCTCCCCTGACATCATGGTCCCTCAGAGGAGGAGCTGTTTTCCTTCGTCTTCCTTGCTGTACCTCTTCCCATGATCCCTTGTTTGGAGAAAGTTACTCCCACCTACTCAGTCACCAAGAGAAACATGGAATTCATTCATCATTCTGGGCTCTTGTCCTTCCCTTATTCCTTTGACAAAACCACTCAGTAAGTTCTGGCAGTTCTGCTTCATCCACATCTCTTGAGCATACCTTCTCTTCTCTGTCTCCTCTGCTGTGGCCATGATTCAGAACCTTCTACCAGAATCCTGCCTGCATCAGATCATGCCATTGACTTCTGTAAGGCTCCTCAGTGGTCCTCCAAGCTTTTAGGACACAGTTCAGACCCTGTGGCATAGCACGTATCGGCACACGTGGCCTCATTCTCACAAGTTCTCTCCACTCGGGCCATGGAGTGCTGGACTTCTTGGAATGTCTTTGATCTGTTGTGCTGCTTTCATCCTGTTTTTACATGGGATTCCCTGTCTTTGGATCACCCTCACCCTCTCCCTTCTCCTCCTTCCCCTCCTCTTCCAGGGTCCTCTTCTTGGGAGCCTTCTCTACCCGGGTAGGATTAAGCACCATAAAGCCACGCTCATCCTCTGCTCTGCTGCTGCTGCTAAGTCGCTTCAGTCGAGTCCGACTCTGTGCAACCCCATAGATGGCAGCCCACCAGGCTCCTCCATCCCTGGGATCCTCCAGGCAAGAACACTGGAGTGAGTTGCCATTTCCTTCTCCAGTGCATGAAAGTGAAAAGTGAAAGTGAAGTCACTCAGTCGTGTCCGACTCTTAGTGCCCCCATGGACTGTAGCCCACCAGGCTCCTCCATCCATGGGATTTCCCAGGCAAGAGTACTGGAGTGGGGTGCCATTGCCTTCTCCATCCTCTGCTCTAGCACACATCAAACTAAGCACTGTCTGTATCCTTTCTCCATTAGACAGTGAGCTCCTTGAGTGCAGTGGATGTGCTTTGATTTCTGCAACCCTACTGCAAAGCACATGATGCCCACCTGGCAGGCAGGGGATGGCAAAGTAAAGCCTCCACACCTATTGAATGGATGGATGGATGAATAGAGGAATTCTATTCTCCTCCCAGTCTTTCCTCACCCATAATTGGAGAGCAGCCCTTTCCAGCTTCCTCTTTGGGAATTGTATCAGTTTCCAAAGGATGCCATAACAAAGTACCACAAACTGAGTGGCTTAAACATAAATACATTTTGTTTAAATAATATAAACAATGTTGTTTATATTATTTGTTTATATGATTTTGTATTATTTGTTTATATAAATAAACAGACAATATAAATGTATTGTCTTCCAGTACTGGAGGCTGGAAGTCAAACTTTTGGCATGGTTGGTTCCTCCTGTGGGCTGTGAGGGACAATGTGTTCCATGCCTCTTTCCTCACTTGTGGTAGCCTTGGGCACCACTGCTTGGCTTGTAGATGGCGACCTTCTCCCAGTGTCTTCATATCATCTTCCCACTGTAAAGGTCTGTGGTTCCCAAACTTGCCTTCTTATAAGTTCAGTTCAGTTCAGTCACTCAGTCGTGTCCAGCTCTTTGCGACCCCATGGACTGCAGCACGCCAGGCTTCCCTGTCCATCACCAACTCCCATAACTTGCTCAAACTCATGTCCATAGAGTTGGTGATACCATCCAACTATCTCACCCTCTGTTGTCCCCTTCTCCTTCTGCCTTCAATCTTTCCCAGCATCAGAGTCTTTTCCAATGAGTAAGTTCTTATAAGGACACCAGGCAAATTGGATTAGGGCCTTGTATTAGCTTGATCATCTGCAAAGAACTTATTTGTAAATAAAGTCACATTCGCAGGGACTGGAGGTTAGGATTTCAACATCTTTTGGCAGGGCAAAATTTAACCTATAACAAGATTCACAGGTGAAGGCAGGTGTATTTATTTTCAATTGTTGTGCAACAGATTACCACAAATTTAGCAATTTAAAACCATTCATACTTATTATCTCTCAGTTTTCATTGGCCAGGAGTCCAGGCACAGTTTACCTGGTCTCCCTGCTTGTTCTCAGAAGGCTCTACTGAAAGTGTTGGCAGAATGCATTCTCATTTGGATGACTCAGGGAAACAATCTGCTGCAAGCTCATTCAGGTTGTTGGCACAATTCACTTACTTGTGGCTGCAGGACTGAGGGCCCTGACTCCTTACTGGCTGTCAGCTGCAGGCTGCCTGCAGTTCCCTGCCCAGGGTCCATAAGGTAGTTCCCAATGGGGACGTTTGCTGCTTCAAGGCTGGCAGGAGAGTCTCTCTTTGACTCCAGATGGAGTTACTAGCTTTCTTAGGCCCTCTTTCTTACTCTTTCTCCTTCTCTCTCCAATCATGAGAGGGACATATTCTATTGCCCTATTCTGTTTGTCATAAGCATGTCACAGGTGCCTCCCATTCTCAAGAGGAGGGGATTATACAGGGTAGTGACTAATTGGGATATGTCTTATGTTAGGGTATGTCTGCCACGATTGGTATGATTGTTTCTTAGTCTCCCCAACTTGCCCATAGCAGCTTTACTCTATTTCAGTCTTTCAGGTTCTAGAAAATCTAAGGAATCAGAGGAGGAAGAGGAGTCATGTTCAAGAGAATCTAGTGGCCCCAAAGGAGAACATAATGTAAAAAATTAAGCTTTTGTTGAATTGATTTTAATTTAATATTAAATGATATAAAGTATTTAAATGCATTCAAATTGTATTATTAAAGAGCATTATTTGATACTGAAATAATAATACAGACATATAGTTATACAGACAGCAAGGAGATCCAACCAGCCAATCCTAAAGGAACTCAACCCTGAATATTCATTGGAAGGACTGATGCTGAAGCTGAAGCTCCAGTACTTTGGCCACCTGATGTGGAGAGCTGACTCATTGGAAAAGATCCTGATGCTGGGAAAGATTAAAGGCAGGAGGAGAAGGAAGTGACAGAGGATGAGATGGTTGGATGGCCTCACCGACTCAATGGACATGAGTTTGAGCAAACTCTGGGAGATGGTGAAGGACAGGAAAGCCTGGTGTGCTGGAGTCCATGGGGTCACAGAGTCAGACATGACTTAGCAACTGAACAACAACAACAAATACAGACATAATAATGATAACAGCTGATATTGAGGGCTGACCATGTGCCAAGCAGCATTCCAACACAATTTAGCACATGATACTCAATTCATCCTCACAATTGACCTATTATTCCCATTTTACAGATGGTGATACTGACATATAAAGGGGCCAATGAAAAGCCCTAAAGTCACATTACAGTAACAACTAGTAGATGTTAGGTTCAAATAACTGACCCCTAAAGTCTGCTTGATGGCACAGCCCACATTGCCAACTATTAAGCTTGACTTGCTGCCTCTGGAATGGTGTTTCTCAAAGCAAGTGATGTGAACCTGCCAACATTTGCCTTTGTGATTCCCATTCTCAGTCTTATACCTGATCTAGTCTTCATGAATGATTAACTCATTCAATCAAACTATAGAAAAAATTGTGTCATCAGGGACAATGTACAAACATCTTACAAGGCCAAAGGGCCTTGTTTGTATTGAGATATTTCTCCACGGGTCTTAGAGAGATTCAAATGGTTCTTCTACAGTGGGACATCTTTAGTTTTAAAGATGCCTTGTTTGCCTCTGTCCACTCAAATTGGGAAATATTTAGAGTATTGTCAGTCATACCACGTAGGAATCTAAATGTCTGTGAACAGATAAGAATATTTTATTTCATTTTAGAAAAATGAAGATAAGAAGCAAAAATCGGAAGGTATAATTTCCACAAGGATGTTTGTGGACACTGGAATTTTGGGGAGTGCTTTGTATTTGTGATGTGTATGTGATGATCACATAGGTGGCTGAAGATTCATCGATATCCAGAAGATAAACCACAAGAAAAGCAACCAGGAACAACTCCATGCTGGCTGACTTTTCCCAGATCCTTGTGTTTTACCTGGAAATTTGTGCTTTGACTCAGATCCTAGCTCTGAGTGTGAAATCTCACAACAAAAGGAATTAATCATTAAAGTTCTATGGGGAATTCTGGTCTTTTAAAAATCACTTGCATACCATTTCTCTGGGTGACATTTTCTGATCGACAAAGCTTGAGTCATGGGTCTGTTAACTTTTTACGTACTGTGGCTACAATGATATAATTCAGGATCTTCTTAAGGATGTGAAAAATTTTTTGCTATCTAGTGACTAAGGACTTTCTATTTTCAATCTGATGAGGTGTCATTTGGAGTGCTATGAACTTTACATACCCATTTATACATCCCCTGATGATTAAAATGGAGCTAGATAACTTAATAAACAAAAAGAAAAAATAAAATTATTATGGTGTTTATGCAACATCGAAAAACCTACTTCTTGATGCTGAAAGGCACAAATGTAATCATCAGGCATTTGGGCAATGTCTAAAAATTAATTTCATTGTTGTCTTCATCTCCCAATCAAAATGGTATTACGTTTCCTTTCTCCTTCTCTGCCCATTCAGCATTTAGAAGAGAAAGGAAGTAATTTTCAGCTTTTAGCTGCCATTTTCCAAGTGCATGTGGTCCTGAGCATGCTCACCTAAAATCTGTTTCTCTCTACCCCTCACTTCCACTCCATATTTTTTTTCTCTTTATGTACTTTAAAAAGTTTACCATAACTTTTTTACCATAAACAAAAACATTTAAAAAGTTTACCATAACTTTTTTACCATAAACATAACTGAATCTTTGTAAATCTGGAGGATAAGACACAAGAAAAATATAGAGGAATTAATCAAAACACAAGGATGATTTTTTTTCCCTCTTCTGAATGTCAGCTTTGAAAAACTCTTACTGCTAAAGGCCGGAATAAATGTTAATGATTCAAAACAAAGAAGAAGGTTGTATTTGTAGCTGTACTGTGAAAAAACACTTGTTAGCTTGAGTGATATCCTTGAATTGTTACAGTTTTCTTCTCTAAAAATGCAAGTATCTTTTCTTTTTCTGTTAATTTTTAAAAAATAAATTTATCTCATTTATTTTTGGTTGTGCTGGGTCTTCATTGCTGCACACAAGCTTTCTCTCTAGTTGTGGCTATCAGGGGCTACTCTTCATTGCAGTGAACATGCTTCTCACTGCTGTGGCTTCTCTTGTGGAACACAGGCTCTAGGCACATGGGCTTCAGTAGTTGCAGCACTCAGGTTCAGTAGTTGTGGTTTAAGGGCTCAAGAGTACAGGGTCAGTAGTTGTGAGGCGAGGGTTCAGTTGCTCCATGGTGTGTGGAATCTTCCCAGGCCAGGAACTGAATATGTGTCCCCTGCATAGCTTACTAGTCCCAGAACTTCTGATTTAGTAGGTCTATAGTGGGACTTGAACATATTGAAAAGCAGAGACATTTCTTTGCCAACAAAGGTCCATCTAGTCAAGGCTATGGTTTTTCCAGTGGTATGGATGTGACAGTTGGACTGTGAAGAAAGCTGAGTGCCGAAGAATTGATGCTTTTGAACTGTGGTGTTGGAGAAGACTCTTGAGAGTCCCATGGACTGCAAGAAGATCCAACCAGTCCATTCCGAAGGAGATCAGTCCTGGGTGTTCTTTGGAAGGAATGATGCTAAAGCTGAAACTGCAGTACTTTGGCCACCTCATGCGAAGAGCTGACTCATTGGAAAAGACTCTGATGCTGGGAGGGATTGGGGGCAGGAGGAAAAGGGGACAACAGAGGATGAGATGGCTGGATGGCAATACCGACTCAATGGACGTGAGTTTGAGTGAACTCTGGGAGATGGTAATGGACAGGGAGGCCTGGCGTGCTGCGATTCATGGGGTCGCAAAGAGTTGGACACGACTGAGAGACTGAACTGAACTGAACTGAGTGGGACTTGAGATTCTGAATTTCTAATAATACAGAATGATAAAGCTCCAGATGATACAAAAGAACATAAAGGAAAAGGTTATGAGTCACTTAGAATACTCCCTAGAGATAAACCTTGCTAACTTTGGTTTGATATATGCTCTTTGATACACTCCTGGGGCAGACACTGCCAGGTATACCTGGTCTGTCCCCTTTACCGCATTCAAAACAATAAAAACGTCCAACTGAAAATCAAACTGCATAGGCTCCCTTGCAGCTAGTCATGTCACAACAGTTATGAATACAATTTTGGCCAATAAAATCTAAGTAGAAGTGTACATGGCAAGGGCCTTCTGGAAACACTATCATCTTCTTAATTAAAAAAAAAAGGTTCATCTGGCCTGTGTCTTTTGTACTTTGTCTTTTCTTTCTTCATGTTGCCCGGAGCTTAGATATAAAGTCTGGAAGGACAGCTGTCATCTTGTGACCGTATGTGGAGGATGGTTTTCTGGGGAGACAGAAGGTGGTTGATTCTTTGAGCAGCTGCACCAGCTCTGTAGTGCCTACTCATCAATACTTTCTACATTTGTTTCATGTCTATGTAGTTTTCCACTGTTTGGATTTACTATAATTGAATTTTTAAAAGGAATCCTTCATTGATAGACATTCAAGTCCTAATTTTTCCTTGTACCTATGAAAAAGAGCACAATTCCTGAGGTTTGTTCTCAGAAGAGGAAGACTTGGTCATCTTCTCCCCACTCTGCTCACAAGGATGGTCTCATTGTGCTCCCTCCCTGTCCCAGGAAGATCAACTATAGAAACAGGGAAATATGCACCTGTCGTATATGGTCCTGCATTTCTGGCTTAAGTAAGGAAATCCCAATGATTTACTCTATCTAAAAATTGTTATATACCTGAGTTAGGAAGATGGGGAGGAGGGAAAAATGATAAAATCTGGGTCATTTTAAGCAACAGTGTATATGGCCCTTGTAAGTTCAGTCCAAACAAGTTTAGTCCCTTTTCACAATCTGGTATAAACTGGTGAGAAAGATAGGCCTTCTGGCAACATATGATCTTATCTCTCACAGGAGCAAATGCTTGTACAATGAGACATCCATCCATCCCCCAAACTAACTTTCAGAGATAGTTTAGTCTAAACCAATATAGAAAGGAATTGAAATTTAAAAACTCTCCAATAAAATAATATTACTTAAAACGAATCCAGTTTCCCTCACTAAACACACTACTTAATCAAACTGCATTCAAAGGTAATGACAATCTCACGGACTGTTGTTTTAAAACAACGGGTGGGTTTTGCTTTCCGTTTGGATAAAGGGATCATTTTGGTAATTTTTGCCCAAACAAAGGAAGCGGGCTACAAAGGCAAATTGATATTTTCCTCAGAGAAAAGTTTTGTCAGCAATTAAATAGATAAAAAGAAATTTCTTCAGTTTCAAAACATTTTAAGCCCCACTGGACATCTCAGTAAATTTATAATCTTTCCTTTTTTGCTGAGGCTTCTATGAATTCAAAACAAACTTATATCCCACTATGAATAATCATATGACTCTTTATGACAGAAGGTTCTGTAGACTAGCCTTTAGCTACATGTAAGGAGATAAGACAGAGGAGCCTGGTAGGCTGCAGTCCATGAGGTCGCTAGAGTTGGACACGACTGAGTGACTTCACTTTCACTTTTCACTTTCATGCATTGGAGAAGGAAATGGCAACCCACTTCAGTGTTCTTGCCTGGAGAATCCCAGGGTCGGGGGAGCCTGGTGGGAGGCCGTCTATAGGGTCACACAGAGTCGGACACGACTGAAGTGACTTAGCAGCGGCAGCAAGGAGATAAGAATCACAAGCTGGAATCAAGATTGCCGGAAGAAATATCAATAACCTCAGATATACAGATGATACCACCCTTATGGCAGAAAGTGCAGAGGAACCCTCTTGATGAAAGTGAAGGAGGAGAGTGAAAAAGTAGGCTTAAGGCTCAACATTCAGAAAATGAAGATCATGGCATCTGGTCCCATCACTTCATGGGAAATAGATGGGGAAACAGTGGAAACAGTGTCAGACTTTATTTTGGGGGGTTCCAAAATCACTGCAGATGGTGACTGCAGCCATGAGATTAAAAGACGCTTACTCCTTGGAAGAAAAGTTATGACCAACCTAGACAGCATATTCAAAAGCAGAGACATTACTTTGCCAATAAAGGTCCGTCTAGTCAAGGCTATGGTTTTTCCAGTGGTCATGTATGGATGTGAGAGTTGGACTGTGAAGACAACTGAGTGCCGAAGAATTGATGCTTTTGAACTGTGGTGTTGGAGAAGACTCTTGAGAGTCCCTTGGACTGCAAGGAGGTCCAACCAATCCATTCTGAAGGAGATCAGTTATGGGTGTTCTTTGGAAGGAATGATGCTGAAGCTGAAACTCCAGTACTTTGGCCACCTCATGCGAAGAGTTGACTCATTGGAAAAGACTCTGATGCTGGGAGGGATTGGGGGCAGGAGGAGAAAGCGATGACAGAGGATGAGATGGCTGGATGGCATCACAGACTCGATGGACGTGAGTTTGAGTGAACTCTGGGAGTTGGTGATGGACAGGGAGGTCTGGC
>NW_011494936.1:2401067-2428719 GCF_000754665.1 Bison bison bison | reverse complement strand
ATTGGGGGCAGGAGGAGAAAGCGATGACAGAGGATGAGATGGCTGGATGGCATCACAGACTCGATGGACGTGAGTTTGAGTGAACTCTGGGAGTTGGTGATGGACAGGGAGGTCTGGCGTGCTGCGATTCATGGGGTCGCAAAGAGTTGGACATGACTGAGTGACTGAACTGAACTGAACTGAACTGAAGGAAATATTTTGAAATTTTCAAATGGGCAAAAGCATGGCTGGATATCCTTTCAAAGGAACATTTAAATCTCCGGGATTATCTCATCTTATAGGAATGTATACTCCTGTTTATCTTTGACTAGGCTTATTTTATAACTCCTTAAAAATTTATAGAAAACTGGTAGAAATGTAAATAATTCTTGTCCATAAAAATACAAATAGTTTGAAGAATGTATTTAATTGATTCTTGCTTTATGGATAGACTAAATTTTGCAAATTCATTTCAAATGTTTTTGTTGCATTTATATTTTGTAGTTCTTTGATTTCTCCTTTGAACTAGCTGTAATATCTTACTGATTCCCTCATAATTTATTTTTGACATGTGTTCATTTTATTTTTTTATGAGCATTATGACTTTACCATTTTTGGAAAATAATTTTTTATTTCATTTCAAAAATAAAATGTACTTTCAAATTATAAAAGTAATACACCACTTATTTATAAAAATTTGGATAATACAGAAAAGAATATTGAAAGAAATTAGAATCATCTGGAATCCTACTATCCACATATAACCATGATTAACAGTTGAATTGTTTTCCTCTATACTTCCTTTCCGGAGAAGGCAATGGCACCCCACTCCAGTACTCTTGCCTGGAAAATCCCATGGACCGAGGACCCTGGTAGGCTGAAGTCCATGGGGTCGCTAAGAGTCGGACACAACTGAGCGACTTCATTTTCACTTTTCACTTTCATGCATTGGAGAAGGAAATGGCAACCCACTCCAGTGTTCTTGCCTGGAGAATCCCAGGGACAGGGGAGCCTGATGGGCTGCCGTCTACAGGATCGCACAGAGTCGGACACGACTGAAGTGACTTAGTAGTAGTAGTAGTATACTTCCTTTCTTAAAAGTGAAAGTGAAAGTTGCTCAGTCGTGTCTGATTCTTTGTGACCCCATGGACTGTATGTAGCTCACCAGGCTTCTCTGTCCATGGAATTCTCCAGGCAAGAATACTGGAGTGGGTAGCCATTCCCTTCTCCAAGGGGTCTTCCTGACCCAGGGATCAAAGTTGGGTCTCCTGCATTGCAGAGACAGAATCTTTACCATCTGAGCCACTGGAGAAGCCCTCCTTTTTTTAAGGGGTTTTTTAAACTAACTTTTAAAAGTTAGTTTTTTATCTATGTAACATAAATCAGCTTAAAAAGTCAAATAGTACTAAATGAAACACTACAGATTTCCTGTTCCATCTCTCCCCAGCCCACCAGTACCACTTCTCAGAGGAAATCACCTTCAACTCTTTTGGCTGCATCTCCAGGTGTTTGTCTCCATTTTAAGAAATAACATGCTCTGCCCTCTGTCTCTTTAATTTTCAGTTTTATATATTAACTGTCGACTTTAACATCTTGGTAAATGAGGACTGAGTTCTCTCTGTCTCCACTCTATTCTTACCCCTTCCCCTCTCCCTATCTCCCTTAATCAGTTATATCACAATTTTTAGTTAGGAAAATAAAGAGTTAGCATTTATATAATTTTACCTGTACCAATCTTATTTGCTTCTATGACTACTACCGTGACCCCTTTCTTGTTCATCCTTTGTTTGTACTGGAATTGAAAACTGCCTATTTTTTTAATCAGCCTGATTTTCTGTGTTTTTACATTCCACCCCTCCCATCAATGTATAATTAATCAGTAGTCAATCTAAGAAAGAAATGGAAAATTTCATTTGCACCAACCTGAGGATTATAACCTGGGAGATAGTCTTTCAGAAAGCTCTGAGGACCGTTCTGCCTGTTAGAGGTCAAGGCACAGTTATATAAGTTTTTGAGACAAACGATTATATATCAACGTAACATATTGACAGTTTATATAGTCCAACAAAGCAGGGAGTGGGTTAGTGTGACCCATTACAGGAATGAGAAAGGAATGTTATCTGCTAAGGACTTACGTTGCTGGCGCTAGGAGAAAATTTTGTGTGTGTGTGTGTGCGTGTGTGCATTCCTTTGTCTTCTAAGGGGATCCAGTTAATGTGTAACACAAAAGAGGGTTAGAGGCTCAAATGGACAAAGACAGAACTTTATGTTTAAAAACTTTCTTTTCCTACCTAAAAAATTTTTATTTCATCAACTACACCCCCAATGCTCTGTCTCTACTGCATGCCTATCAACAATATTTTCTGTATACTCAATTATATCAATTAACTTTTCCCCCTGGGGTCTGTCTTTTAGAGCTCATGTATAAGGATTCTTTTTTAAAGCGTTATCTCTTTTTTAGAGATGGAGAACAGAAGCAAAAGAGGTCAAGTAACTTATCCAGTCACACAACTAATAAGTTGGGTTACAAGTCCAGAGTTTATGCTCTTAACTACACTCTGCTACACTATGTTACTATGTCATTCTCTTTCCAATACTTTCTACGTGGCCTGTACTGTCTTTCTGGGAACACTTAGGTCTTCTCTTTGGTTCTCAGCTCTCGCAATGATGAGCCTTGTTTGTATCTCATTTGTCATGCTAGGTTTTCAGTGGGTCATTACTACGTGGAGACATGTTTTTTTCAGTTCCAGAAAAAATTTCATTCATTATTATTAGCACTTTTATTATTGCTATTTGATAATTTTCTTTCCCCCATCTCTCTTATTACTGTTTGGCAACTTCTATTATGCAGATGTTAGAATTCCCAAATTGATATTTTCTTTTTTTCATCTCTTTATTTTCTTATTTCTTCTTTCCCATTTTTAAACTCTCGGACATTTTGTTTTATTTTCTTTTGTTATCTTTATCTTCTAATGTTCTGAACGAGTTTTAACTTGCTACCATATTCTTAATTGCCAAGAGGTCTTTCTTATTCTCCAATTATTCTCTTTATATCAAATTCTGTATCTCTCTTCCATATCTCTCAAAGGATATTAATTACTGATTTAAAAAAAATTTTTTTGGTTCCTTTTATGTTCTCTGTTTCCTCTTTGTGCCTTTGTTTATTCATTTAATGTCCAGCTTTCATAGGCTTTCTTCTAGTATCCTATTGTCCTTTTGTATTTAAGACTGAGATGCTTAAAGCTCACTTAACGTTCCATAAATGGGCAAGAATTGGTGACTGGTAGGCATCACTATAGGATAACCAGGTGTGGAAACAGTCTTTTGTTGGGGCACCTTAAATATCATTATCACAAGATATTCCCCTAATGCCATTTGGGTCTCCAAGTGTAGAATCTTCCAGCCTCCTGCCTTTTTATTTCCAGTTGCAGGTTTTCTAAGATTTGGGTAGGGGATGAGGGCTGAGACCCTTCCACAGGGTCTATGGGCTCTCATTTAAGATCCCTGGTTTTAGCTCTGTACCTGCTCCCTATCCCAGCCCTCTTATAAGCCTGGTGTCCTCTGAATTGGGCTTTTCCATTTCCAACTCTCCAAAAATAAATCTCCTGGTACTTTTAGGAGGCTGTTTGGGAAACATGGTCATCTGGCTGTGTGGTCTGTCTGCGTCCAGACTGTAGACCAACATCTGTGTCAAGCTTCTTGCCTGACCCCTGCCTCCCCTGGCATCTGGCATCTCCCAGTACAGGGTCTCTGGAATGCCACAGAGTGATAAAATGCCTCACATTTTATTGGCCTTGGGTGGTAACTTCATTCTTTTCTGCCAGGTCAGTTCCATCTCCTCTCTCTGCTATCTACCCTGTCTCCTATCGTCTTTCTGTCCTGTTGTCTTTCCTGGAGCTTCTTTATGAACATGGATTACTAATTTTTGATTTTCACTTAATTAATTTAGCAAAGTTTTAGGAGGGTGAATAGATAACTGTATGTGTTCTGCCTGCTGGGAATTCCCCTGTGCTTTCTTCATTTCCCTTTTTTGTTAAGGGTTGAACTGTATCCCCTCAAAATTCATATGTTGAAGTCTTGACCCTCAGTACCTCAGAATGTGATCTTATTTTTAAATAAGGTCATTGCAGACTTTATAATTAGTTAAGATGAGGTTATATTAGAGTAGGGTGGGTCCCCAATCCAATATAATTGGTGCCCTTATAAAAAAGGGGAAATGTGGAAACAGACACCATCAGGATGCTGTGTCAAGATGGAATTATACTGTTGAAAGCAATGAGGCCACCAAAAATAAGGAGAGAAGCCTGAAACAGACACTTCCCTGGCTCCTTCAGGAGGAGCTAACCTTGCCCAAACCTGATCTCACACCTCTAGCCTACAGAACTGAGAGACAAGGAATTCCTGTTTTTGAAGTTACCCAGCTGGTGGTGCTTTGTTATGGCAGCCCCCAGAAACTAAAACACTTTAAATATCTTATTTGATGTACATATCTTCTTGGTCACCTCAAATCTTTTGTGGAAGGTGGGGAATAAATCAATAAAAGCAAGACTGAGGCTTTGATTATATCCAGCAGCAGCTTCTGTAACTGGCTGGAGAGCCTGCCAGGTAGGAGGTCAACTGTTCCTTAGCTTAGCACAGTTCCTGGAACTTAGTTTGTGTTCAATACATTTTAATTGTGGTTGTTGGTAGTAGTGTTGTTTTAATTAGATGTATTTGGTACACCTCTAATTTTAATCCTTTCTTTCTTTCTAAATTTAATTTAGAAAATTGTTATAACTTCCCTGAAGGGATTATTTCATTCAATGAATCTCTGTGACAAACAGGCTCTGGGCTAGATTCCTACCAATGGGAAAGGAAAGGCAACAAATATAAATCAGGTGTGGTTCTTTCTCTTAAAGGTCTAAAAAGTCACACTGACTTCTCATTGGTTTTGTTAAGGGCCTCTGCCTCATCCTGGGCCAAGTGAGAAGTTTTGGGGAGGCGATACAAAACAGAAAACGATTGCATGTTGCCATTTTTTCTGCTAAAGCATCCCTCAAAAGGAAAGGGTCTGGAATGCTTAGACATAGTCACACTAAAAATCCCGACATTAAAGCTACTGTACAGGGCCTAAAACTACAGTAGTTGGGACATTTCTACAGGCAATAATATTAGAGGCACAGGCTTTTCGGGGCAAAGGTTAGGAGCTGCCTTATGCAGCTTTGGGGAGAAGGCAATGGCACCCCACTCCAATACTCTTGCCTGGAAAATCCCATGGACGGAGGAGCCTGGTGGGCTGCAGTCCATGGGGTTGCTAGGAGTCAGACACACTGAGCAAATTCACTTTCACTTTTCACTTTCATGCACTGGAGAAGGAAATGGCAGCCCACTCCAGTGTTCTTGCCTGGAGAATCCCAGGGAAGGGGGAGCCTGGTTGGCTGCCGTCTATGGGGTCGCACAGAGTCGGACACGACTGAAGCGACTTAGCAGCAGTAGCAGCAGTATGCAGCTTTACTGCAATGGTGACCATCCTGGCTCAACTCTGTGGGTCTCCCCTGTGGGAGGCAGCCCCCATCCTTCTCTGAGCTGCGGAATTAGCCAGGCAGAATTTAGGTGGCAGGAATGTATCGTGTGCCGGTTGCGCTCCAGTCCTTTGCTGGACAGCTGTGGCTACTTGCATAGGCCTGTGCTGTTTATAACTAACATATTTGCTTCAAAGAACCATCTCATTTTCTGACTCCAGCTGCCCACACTGGTCTGGCTGCTGCTGGAGTTTTCCAGCAGGCCAGCACGCTGCCACATCACTGCAGTGTCTGCCCTCATCCTCTGCAGTTCTGCTCTCCCAGTGTACCCAGAGTGCACCTCGGTCCATTCATTCATTTAACCACTGTGCAGTGAGCACCAACGTTGTGCCAGACACTGTTCAAGGCCCTGAAACTACGAAGACCAGTGAGGTGCAGTTCCTCCAGGAGTAACTTGCAGCCTGCGAGGGTAGGGCAAGGAAGGAGGTTTGGGGGTGGGGTGAGGGTGGGAAGAGTGAAGACTGGAAGATGATTTATTGTGCAGATTCTTAGCCATTGGTGTTGGTCTCTATTACCTCGTTCCTCCATTTTAAAACCAGACCCTTTGTGGACCCCTGCCGCCTGAGAGCTTCTTTTTGTCTCTCCACTCATTGTCAGGCTTTACTATGTGATGGCACCGAGTCAGTAAACACAGTGTGGCTTCTAGCCTAGACTAGGGCCATGCTGGTATGACCATGAGCCACTCACCTGCTCCTCTCCCCACCCAGGAAGCCAGCTCCTTTCCCCGGGTTTCGCTTACCTTTCCATTGCAGGTATGTGGTGTTTGACCAAACCTGTTTGACAAAACACCTGTTTGTCTCCATAGATGGTGCCTGGTCTGCCCTGGAAGTCTTGGTTTCATCCTGCTTTTCCTTCTTTCTAAATAAGAACCCAACCATTTCCAGCCAGACCAGTATGGTCTCTTCCCTCTCATGATCATTCATTTGGCTGTCATGGTTTTTCTTGTAATATCATTCATATTGGTGTTTGGTAGTGTTATTTTTGTTGTATCATAATTTGGCTTTTTATGTAGACCATGCATGGTTCTTGTTCTCAGACCTAATAATATTCACCACTCCCTCTTGTGGAATCTGCTAAGACTGGGATTAGAGTTTTTCTTTTTCTTTTTAATTAATTGTCTAATGTGCCAGCCCTGACCTGTGAGCCCACAGATCCACTCATTGCCCTTTCCTGCTCTGCATCACAGGAGGCTGAATTTCCCAGGATCCTTCATCAGCTGGCTTCTGTCCGGGTTTGGTCAATGGAAGGCACCAATGGGAACTGGATGGTGGGAGAAAGGGAGAAGCCATGGTGTTTGTCCTGTCTTTCTCTGTATCCATAGGTTCTTCTCTGATGTTACCTATGGCAGCTCCTTCATGGCTCCAGTCCCCAGTGGACAGGCCCGTTGTAGTTTCAGCTTCCACAGGGTGATCTGGCTTCTGGATTCTGGCAATACCACCTTTTCTTTGTGACCCTCCATTCCAGGGATGGTAGTAACTTCCTGCTGCTGCTAATTTCTGAATTGCCTCAACACCTCCTAGTAGCTACCCTGTGTTTTTGTCTCTCAAGAAACTGAAATACTCAGAATGCTGTTTCTTGGTTGGACCATAGCTGATATAGCTATTCCTTCCTCTTTCTTTGCCCCCCTTCCTTCCTTTCCTTTTGGAAGTAGTAGAAATCATTAGGAGATTTTTTTTTTTTTAATCTTGTGCCACAGATTGTCTTTCCAAGGCCAACTACTACTCTTCAAATCCTCCATCCTTGTTTGTCTCTCCCAACACCATCAGCAAAACATGAAGGAAATAGATGTCTATGAGCTGTTCTGGGAACCTGTCATTTTTATATTGCCTAGATAAGCACTTATACTTGACACTCTATAATCCAAATATACAAGTGAAATTTTTGGACACGATCCATTTGTAAATGATCAACTTGCTTGGATAACAACAATCCAAGTCTGCTTTTTTGGAGAACTGTTGATGATCAAAACTGGAAAGATTGTAGTGCTCTTCCTGGCTGGGTTCATTTCACCCGGGATTGACATTAAAGGAAGTATATTGTTCACAGTACGGATACAGGCTCTTCACTGCATCTATCTGTTGGGGATGAACTAGAGCATGAAAGTCAATGCAAAGGCAATATTATTTCTTCAAAGGTAACTATCCTTTGGAAATGGTACTTAATTTTTTTTAATGTCACTGAATTGCTACTGTTATCAGTAGCAAAGCCAACTTTTGAACCTCCTCTCTGTCATGATGGTAGCATTCCTGTGAAATGCCACCTCCTTGATTATATTGAGTTGTGGTGAGTTACATTGCATCACTCAAAGAAGAGGTAAGAAATGAAACAAACATTGCATATACCATCCTTCTATTCAGGTCCAAGAGTTGGTATTCTGTTTTCTTCTGAATACTGATTATTCCCCATCTCATGGGAATTTCTATGCCTGTCTTTGTAAAGAAATAAAGCAGCATAATGAGAAGGAAATGATAACTTGTAAATGTTGATCCCTTCATAGACATTAGGATGGATTATATTCTGACATATTTGTCATAAATACGGATATGGAAGACTGCCCATTGCAAAAG
Source organism: Bison bison bison (assembly GCF_000754665.1). NCBI lineage: Eukaryota > Metazoa > Chordata > Mammalia > Artiodactyla > Bovidae > Bison > Bison bison. The sequence continues at coordinate 2,420,612 of NW_011494936.1, read as the reverse complement.
TCACCCATGTGTTTGCCAAAACAAATGTAAGCACTGTTTAACATTCTGTCTTTAGAAAGTACAGAAACATAGCAATTTTTAAAAATTGAGCTTTAAAGATTATAATCAAATACTCTGATTTATTCTGCCTATCCTGCCAAAAGGGAATCATTTCTTACACAGTTGTCTAGCATTTAGGGCTTGGAAGAGACATGACATGTACTGTGCTATGCTGAAGTAAGACCAAGAGGAGAGGATATAATGTTGGCTAGGGGTTTTAAAGGAGAAGGCAATGGCACCCCACTCCAGTACTCTTGCCTGGAAAATCCCATGGACGGAGGAGCCTGGTAGGCTGCAGTCCATGGGGTCACGAAGAGTCGGACACGACTGAGTGACTTCACTTTCACTTCTCACTTTCATGCATTGGAGAAGGAAATGGCAACCCACTCCAGTGTTCTTGCCTGGAGAATCCCAGGGATGGGGGAGCCTGGTGGGCTGCCATCTATGGGGTCGCACAGAGTCAGACACGACTGAAGCGACTTAGTAGCCGCAGCAGCAGCAGCAGGGGTTTTATAAAAGAAATTGCATAACTTGAAAAGTGAACCAGAAATCAGCACACCAATGTAATTTCATAATGATCACAGCAGGAATTTGGGGATAATTTTGCATAGATAACTTTCATACCTAATTTTCAGTGCTTCTGCACATGTGGTCCATATGTTTACCCCAAAGCGTTTTTGCCTTCAGCTGGAACATGCTCAGAGGGGACCTGTGACATTTTCACATTCACAAGCTAAAAGGATCTATATCTCTTCCTCAGTGTCCCTTTACTTCTGTGTCATTTTCTATTCTGTTGCCATTTCACAGGAGTAGGTTGAAAGGTGCCCTTAAGGTGATCTTCTTGGCTCACAGTCAAGTGCAGAAAGCCAATGTAAAGACAGAGGCCAATTGTTGGAAAAGGTCACTGCTGCTTTCATCAGCTGAACCAGGGAACAGGTACCATATCAGTAAAAAAAAAAAAAAAGCCATGGGCAAAATCAGCCCACTGCATCCTCAGTGCCATATTCTGGGCAGGTTGCAGACCAATCTTGCTTCTAATGAGAAATACTATTTGCTTCGGCTGGAGCAGGCTTTTTTTTTTTTAAAGAAAAAACAGGATAAAAATAGGTGGAACAGGAAGGCACACATGCCTTATGAAGGAAAGTATGCTAGTTGCTGAAATTTAGGGCTTCATTTTTAAAGACTAACATCTTAATGGAGATACTACTCTTAGAGAGGTAATGAAGTCAACTGCAGTTCCTATGCATGCTGCCCTTGAGGGTGAACCATCCAAGAATAATGGGCTATGAGGTTGCTGAGCTTTGCTAAAGCTGTTCTAGACTTGTGCTATTAGTAGATGGCCCTAGATCCTAGCTGCAGTGCTCACTCTTATTCTTATCTGCATAGAGTCCCCTAGTGTAACTGAGATCACAAAGATGCCCATTGATACTTTTTTGATCAAGCAAGCTTCACTAAAGATCTTTGGAAGGACTTGTTGCTTAGGTTTTTTTCTGTTGGATTATAGATGTCACTGACAGGAAGTGTACATGAGCCAGAAAATTGGAGCCAAGCAGCAGATGTAATTTAAAACATTTGTAAAACAAACAAATCCACTGTATATGTATATATATGTGTGTGTGTGTGTGTTTAAATATGTAGAAAGAGTCCTCTAGATAGCTGGAGTTTGCAACTGAAAATGTTCTGTGTGTGAGATTGAGTGACTTGAATTTTCTAGTGTTAGAAAAGAAAACATACATATTTTGTAATAGCACAGACCCTTCACAGTACTAGCATAGCACTTGCTCATTGTTTTGGAAGAAAAGTGTTTATTATTAATAATTAGCTAGGTTAGATAATTTTGCTACCAGGGTTTTAGTCCTGGTTCTGCCACCAGGCAGTGGCTGGGTAACCTTGTTTAGATTACTTAACCTTTCTTGACTTCCATTTCCTGCTCTACAACATGAGGGGATGAAAGTAGATCGGTGATTCTCAAAGTGTTGGCCCCAGCCCACTAGTGAACCATGGAATCAACCTCGTGGGTTATGATGAGCATTTTTTGAAAATTGAATAGCATAGAAAATATTAGGGTGCGTTATATGTCACATGACTAGTTTCCAGAAGCTTTTCACATAAATCTATGTTCATATAGTTATGTGTGTACAGCATTGCAAGGAGAACTTTTTTCTTACTATGAGGTGAAGTCAAAGAAGTTTGAAAACACTGAGACAGATTATCTCTAGGATTAAAACCTAAGATTCCCCAAAAGAGGCATTCCTGGTCGTACTAGGATGCATACCAGTATATGTCAAATACCTTGAGCTTGGCTGAGAAAATGGGACCGAAAGAGCTGTGTATCCCTCACTTTGTTCAGAATGAGCCTTTAGCCTGCCTAGAGGAGGGCTCTCCAGAGAGACTACACATTGGTGGCATCACGATTATTAGACAGGATCAGGGAGAAAAGCGACCATTGGTCCAATGCTTCCAGATTGTGTTGTGGGGATATTATTGAGATCCCAGTAACAAATGCCTCTAGCCCTTCTCATGCCTCTTTTCCTTCCCTCTCTCCTTTTGGAAGAGTGCGCAGGAGGGAGAACAGATCAAGGGTATTTTTAGATAGTCTCAGGCACAAGAGGAAAACACTGTTCCATTTTCCTCTCTCATTCTTATGGAATGCCCGAGATAGAAGACCAGCTCTAAAACAGTGAGAGGTCACGGAATAGCTGACAACCTGCAGAGCACACAGTTGAAAATCATGTCTTATCTCTAAAAAAATCTTTCTCACGCAAAATGTTGACCAGGTTCTGTTTATTCTGGAAGAGATTCAGTCTTTACAGGAAAACTCTCACTATTGTTAACAAGATACATTTTGCAGTTGAACTAAGCAATGAAACATACTGTTGTTGACAAATTACTCTCCTATTTTGTGATAGAAGTGTAGATCCAGGAGGAGGGAAGATGAGTGTCCTCTCTGGCCTAATTTGTCCCTGGAACTTTATAAAAATACATAGTTGGCATTATCCTATCTTTCTCTGACTTCTCCAGAGACGGGGTGCCTTTTTCTAATTCATACGAGGGTGTCTTATGGGCTAGCAGTGATCCTGGATGTGAATTATTGATCTCAAAGCACTCTGATAGGTGTTCTAGGGAGATGTGTGAAAGTGTTACTGAAACATAAAGGAGAAAGCAACTGAGTGGTGCCTGGTAATTCAGAAGAAAGTTGGAATTCCAGGCAGGAGTAGCAGAATACTAGAACAGCTGTTCTGCATCGTGTGAAAGGCTTCCTCCACTGGTTGGAGTGTTGATGTCATTGAATCTCTCAATCAAAATCCCATCAGTGGTTAGAAATAAGCCTGAGGATCAGTATCAGCTCCAATAGCAACTTATATTTAATAAGCAAAATTGAAACCAGAGCAGAGTTATCCCTGGTGTGTGTGTGTGTGTGTGTGTGCATGTGTGCGCTCAGTCACATCCAATTCTTTGCAATCCCATGGACTGTAGCCTGCCAGGCTCCTCTGTCCGTGGAATTTTCCAGGCAAGAATACTGGAGTGGGTTGCCATGCTCTCCTCCAGGAGATCTTCTCAACCACATTTCTTATGTCTCCTGCATTGGCAGGGCGGGTTCTTTACCACTGCGCCACCCGGGAAGCCTTGGTTATATAAGTTGGTAAATTTGAATGGAGTTGCATTTGTAATGCACTTAGCAACATTTGATTTAACAAGAGATTCCTTGATCCTGAGTAAATCAAACACTTTCCTGTGACATTGACAATATAAGGAGAAATAAAATGATAAGAGATGAATCATTCTGGAAGCTTAAATGAGGATGTAACATATTCTTCTCCCTTTCCCTCGTCTTTAATTTTTATTTAAAGAATCAAGCTTTCTGGCTAGTTCTGAACCTTTTATAAAGTACCGTATGATGGCAGGCTACAGTTCATGCGGTCAGAAAGAATCTGAGCAACCAACACATGCACATATGATTCTGTAGCCAGTAGCTTAAAGAATATTGTTTTATAAGGCATATGTACTATTCATAAGATCTTTGGTGAAGGTGACTCTTCTCTAGAAAGATAGATAAATTACTTTAAATGGTATATCAGATTGTTGGTGGTTGAAGCATTCGAAGAAAGAAAAACTCAAAATTCATTGTTTGATGATAGGTCTCTGAAGTCTAGGTTCTAAATAAAAATGTTTCACATGTTTTTCTAAAAATTATTTCTTTAAAAAAAAAAAACCCTACAAAGAATGTCAGGTTGCAGTATATATCTGAAAGCAAAAGTCATTTTTCCCCCTACTATATTGAGGGATTGGTCTAGAATGTCCTTGACAGTTTAAACATCCACTGAGTAATTCTATAACCCTTTGCCAGATATTCATCACACTGTTAAATGAAAAAGTATTTAAAAAGTTATGTAATGTAAGTTTGTTCTTCACTCTCTTCGTTTACATCATCCAATCTAGGCACATTTATTCATTCATTCAACAAATATGTATAGATTGCCTTTAACGTGCGTGTTGCCTCTGGGGACAGAGTGGTAAAAGATAAGTTCCCACCCTCAGGCCGCTTACAGTTTTGGGAGAGTAGGGAGGAAGAACATTGAGTAAACATATATTAGATGGTAGAAGGAAGATAAGAGGGGTAAGGAGCCTGAGTGTGGAGGTGGGTGTGTTATTTCATAGAGTTCCAGGCATTCTTCCAAAAGGGTGGCTATATCATTATTTTATCACTAAAGAAGAAAAGCTCTTTGGAGCAGAAAGAAACAGAGGGGAGGAAAGTTATAAAGGCCAGGAAAAGGGCACTTGTCCAGACCTCTCCGCCCCATTGGAAAGCTGAACAGGAAATGAGGTGTCCAGTAGCCTGAAAATCAGGAGAGAGACTTCTAAAAGACCTTAGAATGTCCTCTCCTTTATGAGTCTGTGCCCTGTGGCTTTCATGAGTCCTTGGGGTTTCTGATGTCTCCCAGAAAGAAGGGCTTGTGGAAAAACAGTCTCTCTCTCTCATGTTAGAGCAAGATGAACTGAATTTAGGGGAGAGAACAAAACGTGAGTAAGCAACTGGGGTGTCTGGTAGGGGCTGCCATGCTTTGTATGATGGCAAGCAACTGCAGACAAGACTCTGCAAGATACCCCAGCTCAGATAAATGATCCCCCAAATCTCTCTTTCCTTAAAAGAAAACTCCTGAGAATCTGGAGAAAAAGAACAATTGTACTAAGAATGTAATACTATGTCCGTGGGACACAAAATTAACAGATTTAAGGAGAGGTTGAGGGACTCCCCTGGTGGTCTACTGGTTAAGAATCCACTTTCCAATGCAGGGGATGTGGTTCAATCCCTGGTTGAGGAACTAAGATCCCACATGCCCCAGGGGCAACTAAGTCCTCCTCCCCAAGGAAGATCCCACATGCTGCAACTAAGACCCTATGCTGTGGGTGCTCAGTCTCTTCCGTCGTGTCTGGTTCTCTGCAGCACCATGGACTGTAGTCTGCCAGGCTCCTCTGTCCATGGAATTCTCCAGGCAAGAATACTAGAGTGGGTTGCTATTTACCCCTCCAGGGGATCTTCCTGACCCCGTGATTGAACTCAAGTTTCTTATGTCTCCTGCATTGGCAGGCAGGTTCTTTACCACTAGTGCCCTATGTAGCCAAATAAACAAATACTAAAAAAATTGAGAGGTTAAGAGTAATTGTATGTGTACTTTGGTGGGGGACAATAGTGGGAGTTTGATCTTCATAAGATGCTATTAAAGGGGCTTATATTAGGAAGCATATGATACATTCCACTTTATAAGATCAGCATCTGAGGGATAAAATCCATAATGATTTATGAAGTTTAAAGATTAGAAGCTGAGTTTTCAAACGATTTTAGAAAAGTTAAATCGTTTGAGATTTGTAACAAAATTTCCCAGGGATTCATAATTGCAAGATGCCATTTGATCAAAATTGTTCGAATTAGGGGGAACACTTGCTCTTCAATTTGGCTCCCTTCAAACCCTGGGCAGGAATATTCTTTGTGTGCAAATCAAAGGTTAAGTGACTCACAGTCTACTCCAGCCTTTCTACTTCCTCTAGCTTGGAAATAATTATCTCCATTGAATAGTTAGTTCAGAGTATTTTGAAAGGACTCTTAAGGAAAATTCTTTCCCACACAGGTCTGGTTCAGGAGAGTCAGCAAGCAACAAGTAGGTCTGAGCTGCTTTCGGAAATAAATCGTCTCTTACAATGTTCTGTTCAATTAAACTAAGCAAACACATGGAATAAGACAGACTTGCTGGGCAGGATTTTGAACTGGATTTCAATCTACTTTAAATTCCCCCTCTCCTTGAATTGTGATTCTTGTGTGCATGACAACTCCTGTTTGGGGAAGTTTGGGGGTGACTGCAAAACCTGGGCTGCGTGCTACACACTTTACTCATTCTGTCTGAGTCACTTGTTCACTGATGTTAGGTGAGCTGCACAGATAATGATGACCCTTGGGGGCTTAACTTTAATGCTTGACCCTCTGTGGTAGCAGCCACGGTCAGTGGGAGGATTCCCAGCTGGGCAGATCTCTTTGGATTTATGAGGGACTCTGACATCAACTCATCTTTTTCCTTTGATTGATGACGTCATTTCTAATGTCACATATGCTGCTGCTTAGTCGCTTGAGTCATGTCTGACTATGTGACCCTGTGAACTGCAGCCTGACAGGCTCCTTTGTCCATGGGATCTTCTAGGCAAGAGTACTAGAGTGGGTTGCTATGCCCTCCTCCAGGGGATCTTCCCAACCCAGGGATTGAACCCAAGTCTCCTGCCTTGCTGGCAGATTCTTTATCACTGAGCTACTAGGGAAGCCCAATGTGAAGTGAAGTGAAGTCGTTCAGTCGTGTTCGACTCTTTGCGACCCCATGGACGTAGCCTGCCAGGCTCTGAGATCCATGGGATTTTCCAGGCAAGAATACTGGAGTGGGCTGCCATTTCCTTCTCCAGTAATTATAACCAAGAAGTTAGGAAATTTTAATAATGTGAAATATACCTAACTATTAAAATTTCCTAACTTCTTGGTCGAAGATAGCTAAAAATGACCTCTTCTTACACATAAAGAATCCTCTATGAAACACTATATCTGACATCAACTACTGGACAAAATTTATCCAATTTTCTTGTTTCTCTTTCTCCCCTTTCATTTCTGATCTACTGTATTGAGCTTTCTGTCAAGTTTATAAACCTGATTTGAATGAAATTCGTGCTTCTGATTTGGCCTCAGGATCAGATTGCCTGGATAGTATTTCTTCTATAAATAACTATAGATAGGACTTTAAGTTTCTCTCTCTATATATATATACACATATTCTACAATAGCTAACATATGTATATTACATATGCATATATGTATAATATTTATATAGATATATTCAACAATAATCCCTAAATATTTTCTAAATGCTTCCTTTAATTCCTTTAAAAGCAGTGCCCTTGAATTTTAGCATTAGTCAATCTCTGTGTATAAATGTAATAGAATGTGCCTTAAAATAGATTGAAACCATAATTAGTTGCCATTTTTTTAGGCCAAAAGGAGTCAAATAGTGACAATTTGATATGGTAAAACCTGGTATAATATCCATGCATCCCACAAATACCCAAGTGCCTATGTTGTGCCTTCGGCCAGTTGCCATGGGAGGTGGAAAATGAGAATGAGTGGCTCCTCCTCGGAGCCTCTAGTCTATACAGCACAACTTGAGTACTAGGTAGAAAGCAATTCATTCTTTAGAAGAGTAGCACCTTGGTTTGGAGGAGCGGCCCATGCTTTCAAGAGTAATTCCCTACACTTTCACTGCAGTAACTAGAAGTCCACAGAATCCATGACAAAGCCCTATTCTCAAGAATCTTTGGTGCTCTAAAGCCTTCTACGTCAAGTTCAGAGCCCTTTGTCAAGAAATCAAAGTACCTTGCTGTCATTTAGTCTCTAAGTCATGTCCAACTCTTTGTGACCCCATGGACTATAGCATGCCAGTCTCCTCTCTCCTCCAGTATCTCCCACAGTTTGCTCAAATTCATGTCCATTAAGTCAGCAAGGCTATCTAACCGTCTTATCTTCTGCTGTCCCCTTCTCCTTTTGCCTTCAATCTTTCCCACCATCAGAATCTTTCCAAGTGAGTCGGCTCTTTGCATCAGGTGGCCAAAGCATTGGAGCTTCAGCTTCAGCATCAGTTGTTCCAATGAATATTCAGGGTTGACTTCCTTGAGGATTGACTGATTTGATCTCCTTGCAGTCCAAGGGACTCTCAAGAGTCTTCTCTAGAACCACAACTCAAAAGCATCATTTCTTTAACGCTCATTCTTCTTTATGGTCCAACTCTTAAAGTACCTACCTGACATTATTCCCTTCCCCTTATGTTTATATCAAGGGCTTCCCTGGTGGCTCAGCTGGTAAAGAATCTGCCTGCCATGTGGGAGACCTGAGTTCAATTCCTGGTTGCAAAGATCCCCTAGAGAAGGGAACGGCTACCTGGCCATTCTGGCCTGGAGAATTCCATGGACAGAGGAGCCTGGAGGGCTGCAGTCCATAAGGTCGCACAGAGTTTTGGACACGACTGAAGCAACTTAGCATGCACGTAGAGCCTGATGCACAGTAAGCACTCATTAAACATTTGTTATCACAATTTCTGCATGTCCAAATCTCACTTATCATTTTTTCCTTTCTAAAATTTTACTTATTAAACTACAGCTGATTTACAATATTGTATTATTTTCAGGCATACAGCTTAGATTCTTTCTCTTAATAGGTTATTATAAGATGCTGAATATAGTTCCCTGTGCTGTACAGGGAGCTGCAGGACCTTGTTGTTTATTTTATATATAGTGTTTTTCTATTAATCCCTTACTCTTAATTTATCCCTCCCTCCCCTTTCCCCTTTGGTAACCAGAAATTTGTTTCCTACATCTGTGATTCTGTTTCTGTTTTGTAAGCAAGTTGGTTTGTATCATCTTCTTTTTTTAGATTCCACATGTAAGTGCTATCATAAGATACTTGTCTTTCTTTGCGTGATTTCCTTCAGCTGGTATGAAAATCTCTAGGTCTGTCAATGTTGCTGCAAATGGTAATATTTCATTCTTTTTTAAGGCTGACACCCATCTTTTAAGGCTCCAGGCAGGGCCACCTTCTCCCAAGGCCTCCTCTAGTGTCCCTAGTTGCAATTTCTCTTTCCTGTCTTTAGTTTCCCACAGCACATCTGTAACTGTTGCATGATGCTTTTACTTCTCATTAGCATCTATGTCTTATCTCCTCTACTAATTTGTGAAGTTTGAAGATGGGAGCTGCAGGGCTGCAATGCAGTGTAGAATACTGCAGACTTCACAGGTGAGGAGCATGGTTCTTGACAAAACTGCCCTCCCTTCAGGTTCAGACACCAGCAGCACTGCAGGAGGTCCCCAGGCCACTATACTTCTGACCAACTGGCTACAAATTCAGGATTTCCCACAACTCTCTCAAGTTTTCTAATTACTAGAAGGACTCACAAAACTCAGGAAAGCACTATACTTCTGATTACAATTTTATTATAAAGGACCATAAAGGGTATAAACCAGCCAAATGAAGAGACACATAAGGCAAGGGTCCCGAGCACAGAGCTTCTGTGTCCTCTCAGGGTGAACTCGGGACATGTCATCCTCTGGGCACTTTGATGTGTTCACCAACCAGGAAGCTCACTGGAACTTTGGGTACCCCAAATTTTTATTGGGGTCTCATTATTGAGGCACGATTGATTAAATCATTGGTCACATGACTGAATTCAATCCCCAGCCCCCTTCCTTCCTGGAGATCAGGTTGATAACACCTGGATCAAAGCCCTAACCCTGAAATCACATGCTTCATCTCTCCATCATGACCCCACCCTCCCATGAGTGATCTCCTTATCAAAATCTCAGGTGTTGTCCAGGGGCCCACCAGGAAGAAAAAAGGCACTTTTATCACTTGGAAAACTCCAAGAGTTTTGAATTCCTCTCTCAGAAACTCAGGACAAAGACCAAATTCATTATTATGGAAAAACAGATATTTCTGATTGGCTTTAAATCCCCTCCTAAGTCTTGTACAATGCATTGCACATAATAGACACTCACATTTATTAAAAGAATGGGCAAGGTGTGCTTTTGGAAGATAAGTTTATATAGGATGGATTATACAGACCAGCTAAGGCTACAGTTGCTGATTGACTTGATGTTATTTCACTGACCCTTTCAATACTTTGTTGATAGTGAGACTGAAGAAATAGAAACTTTACAAAAGTTAAATCCTTCTATTGCTCTCTTTGATCTCCCCAATTATAAAGTCCTTCAGTAATTCTCCATATCTTTAATTTTTCCAGGAGCACCCTCCACTAGGAAGTTAAAGGTAGTCTTAAGTGGGAAGAACTCGGGCCTCTTCAGTTCAGTTCAGTCGCTCAGTTGGTCTAACTCTTTGCGACCCCATGAACTGCAGCACACCAGACCTCCCTGTCCATCACCAACTCCTGGAGTCCACCCAAACCCATGTCCATTGAGTCGGTGATGCCATCCAACCATCTCATCCTCTGTTGTCCCCTTCTCCTCCTGCCCTCAATCTTTCCCAACATCAGGGTCTTTTCAAATGAGTCAGCTCTTTGCATGAGGTGGCCAAAGTACTGGAGTTTCAGCTTCAACATCAAATTCCTTCCAAAGAACACCCAGGGCTGATCTCCTTTAGGATGAACTGGTTGGATCTCCTTGCAGTCCAAGGGACTCTCAAGAGTCTTCTTCAACACCACAGTTCAAAAGCAACAATTCTTCAGCGCTCAGTTTTCTTCACAGTCCAACTCTCACATCCATACATGACTACTGGAAAAACCATAGCCTTGAATAGATGGACCTTTGTTGACAAAGTAATGTCTCTGCTTTTTAATATGCTATCTAGGTTGGCCATAACTTTCCTTCCAAGGAGTAAGTGTCTTTAAATTTCATGGCTGCAATCACCATCTTCAGTGATTTTGGAGCCCAGAAAAATAAAATCAGCCACTGTTTCCACTGTTTCCCTATCTATTTCCCATGAAGTGATGGGACCGGACGCCATGATCTTAGTTTTCTGATGTTGAGCTTTAAGCCAACTTTTTCACTCTCCTCTTTCACTTTCATCAAGAGGCTCTTTAGCTCCTCTTCACTTTCTGCCATAAGGGTGGTGTCATCTGCATATCTGAGGTTATTGATATTTCTCCCAGAAATCTTGATTCCAGCTTGTGCTTCCTCCAGCCCAGTGTTTCTCATGATGTACTCTGGATATAAGTTAAATAAGCAGGGTGACAATATACAGCCTTGATGTACTCCTTTTCCTATTTGGAACCAAGCTGTTGTTCCATGTCCAGTTCTAACTGTTGCTTCCTGACCTACATACAGGTTTCTCAAGAGGCAGGTCAGGTGGTCTGGTATGTCCATCTCTTTCAGAATTTTCCTTAGTTTATTGTGATCCACAAAGTCAAAGGCTTTGGCATAGTCAATAAAGCAGAAATAGATGTTTTTCTGGAACTCTCTTGCTTTTTCCATGATCCAGTGGATGTTGGCAATTTGATCTCTGGTTCCTCTGCCTTTTCTAAAACCAGCTTGAACATCTGGAAGTTCACGGTTCACGTATTGCTGAAGCCTGGCTTGGAGAATTTTAAGCATGACTTTACTAGCATGTGAGATGAGTGCAATTGTGTGGTAGTTTGAGCATTCTTTGGCATTGCCTTTCTTAGGGATTGGAATGAAAACTGACCTTTTCCAGTCCTGTGGTCACTGCTGAGTTTTCCAAATTTGCTTGCAAATTGAGTGCAGCACATTCACAGTATCATCTTTTAGGATTTGAAATAGCTCAATTGGAATTCCATCACCTCCACTAGCTTTGTTCATAGTGATGCTTCCTAAGGCCCACTTGACTTCACATTCCAGGATGTCTGGCTCTAGGTGAAGGATTTTTAAAACCAGCTTGCAATAAGTTTGCAAAGAAAGATTGTACTCTATATTGCCATTAATAATACTCTTTTAAGACCTTTGAGATTACTTAACACAATGATCCATTCACAGTATCTGCACCTCATGATATTAGGAATTTGCTTTAAAATAATCCTGGAAGGGAAGGGGTTACAAATGAACAAGAATGTTCATGAGTTAATAAATGTTGAAACTGCTGATGGATTTCATTAAGCATTTTATGTAATTTTTGTGTTTATTTTATAGAATATATTTACGTTATACTCTTTTTTTTCTGCTGTACATTTTTGGGAATTTTTCATGATAAAAAGTTTTAAAAATTTTGTCTCCAAAACTGAGGATCTCACACAAAGTGGTATGTAACAACTTAGGGGCCATTCTACTTAGGTAGTGAGTCTTACAAACCAGTACTTCACCCAACTGATGTGTTTATAGTATCCAACATCCAAAAGGTGAGTTTTGGAAGACAGGTGTCACTGCTGCCTCAAAGACTGCCCTCATCCATCTTCCTCCATGCATCTGGCACTAACTTCAGTTGGCAAGCCCTATGCAAGCTAATCCTCTCACTGGAAATGTTGATGTTTACTCAGGTACCCCTGAGTTCTGATAATTACCTCCAAATTCCTCACTGAGAGTCAAGGAAATAGAAAAGCAAATCAACAAACCTGGTTTATTCTTTGGGAGATGATAGGATCAAGATGGAAGTAAAAAATAACATGAATGCCAGGGTTGCTGCTGAATGTGAGACCATGCCCCTCTGGACCATGACTGCTGCTGCTGCTGCTGCTAAGTCGAGTCAGTTGTGTCTGACTCTGTGTGACCCCATAGACAGCAGCCCACCAGGCTCCCCCGTCCCTAGGATTCTCCAGGCAAGAACACTGAAGTGGGTTGCCATTTCCTTCTCCAATGCATGAAAGTGAAAAGTGAAAATGAAGTCGCTCAGTCGTGTCCAACTCCTAGCAACCCCATGGACTGCAGTGCACCAGGCTCCTCTGTCTATGGGATTTTCCAGGCAAGAGTACTGGAGTGGGGTGCCATTGCCTTCTCCAGACCATGACTAGATGGACAAATCTTCTGAAATGACACAAAATAAGTCAGGGAAACAGGAATGTGATTCTTCAGCTTTGAAACATATTCTGTAATGAATTGGAAGAGTAACAGATTCACCTAAGCTGGGCTGGCTATTTATGAACCTTGTGTCTCAGACCCAAAGAAGGAGCCTCCAAAATGGCTAGCTTTGGGGCACACAGAAGACAGGCTGCAAGAGACTTCTGGAGGTACTTTTTCTGTAGGTATAACACCCTCTGGGGTTATGGATCTCAGAGAGTATGAGGTTCATTTGGAGCATACACTGAAAACAACAATTGCACAAGCCCAGGCTGTTATGAAGTCTGCTTAACTAGCAGGATCACAAATAGCAAATTAACCATAAAGACTTTACTTTCATGAATTTGAAAGGAATCAGAGTGATTAGCATCAACTACAGGAAGCATCCTAGATCAGAATACAGAAGCTCCTAAACAGTATTCTTTTTTAAAAAAAATCATTAAAAAAATCATTTAAATTTAATGTTTATAAACACAAAAAATATAACTCACACTGATGCAAGTTATGATGCATCATTAAATAAACACTTAGGAGCCTACTGTCCAGTTAAGGAACTAGAACATTACTAGTTACATCCCTCCCTCCTTCTCTCCACACTGCATCAGTAACTACTATCCTGAATTTTCTGTTTATCATTTCCTTGTTTTTAATTACTTATTTTGATCCCTTACAAAATATATATTGGTTTTGCTTGGGTTTGGCCTTCATAAAATGACATCATTATATTTGTAGTCTCTCAGGACTTGCTTTTCCCCTCCACTTAGTATTGTGTTTCTAAGCTTGATCCATGGCCTTGTGAAGAGTTGTTTGTTCACTTTCACTGCTGTATAATAATCCATCGTGTGAGTAGAGCACAGTTTATCCATTTGCTGTGGGCTGTTTTCAGTGTTTCAATGTCATGAGCAGTGCTGCTATGACCATTCTCATGTCTGCCTCCTAGGGTACATGGATAAGAGTTTTTCTGGGTGGAAAGGCTGGACATCAGGACATCCATGTTCAATTCTACATGATAAATGGAATATCATTACAATATAAGGGAATGTCAAATTGCTTTCCAAAGTAGTTGTATTAATTTCAACCCCCAGCAGCACTGAGCAAGCATTACCATTCATTTACATCATCTCCAATCACTTACGCTGTTGGACTTCTGGATTTTTGCCAACCTAGTGGGTATAAAATATCTCACTGAAGGTTTAAATTGCATTTACCTGTTACTAGTGAGAGTTGGACTGTGAAGAAGGCTGAGCGCCGAAGAATTGATGCTTTTGAACTGTGGTGTTGGAGAAGACTCTTGAGAGTCCCATAGACTGCAAGAAGATCCAACCAGTCCATTCTCAAGGAGATCAGCCCTGGAATTTCTTTGGAACTCCAGTACTTTGACCACCTCATGCGAAGAGTTGATTCATCAGAAAAGACTCTGACGCTGGGAGGGATTGGGGGCAGGAGGAAAAGGGGACGACAGAGGTTGAGATGGCTGGATGGCATCACCGACTTGATAGACGTGAGTTTGGGTGAACTCTGGAAGTTGGTGATGGACAGGGAGGCCTGGCGTGCTGTGATTAATGGGGTTGCAAAGAGTCCGACACGACTGATCGACTGAACTGAACTGAACTGAAATGAAGTTTAACATCTTACCTATGCTTATTTACCATTCGTTTTTCTTCTGTGAAATGCTTGCTTATGCTTTTTACCCCTTCTTTTATTCATATAAGGCTATCTTTTTTCGTTACTAATTTTGTAGCATTTTTTATATACTAAGCAGTGTTTGCTATCATTTATCAACTTGTTGATGTTTAAAATCTCAGATGTGTGGCATTTAGAACTGGAAGGACCTTGCAAAGTATATTGTAAATCTCCTTCAGATTACCAGTGAGAAAAACTGAACTATAGAGAGGTAAAACAGCTTGTTCAATATCACAATTTGTGTTCATCAGTAGGACTGAGATGAGTACTTGAACCTTTTAACCCCAAATTAAGTTGTGTTCCCATTTTACTATGACAACCTCCTTTATTGGTTTGTCTCATTTTTATTTCAGAGAAGGCACCGGCGATCTACTCCAGTACTCTTGCCTGGAAAATCTCATGGACGGAGGAGTCTGGTAGGCTGCAGTCCATGGGGTCGCTAAGAGTCCGGCACGACTGAGTGACTTCACTTTCCTTTTTCCCTTTCATGCATTGGAGAAGGAAATGGCAACCCACTCCAGTGTTCTTGCCTGGAGAATCCCAGGGACAAGGGAGCCTGGTGGGCTGCCGTCTATGGGGTCGCACAGAGTTGGACATGATTGAAGAGACTTAGCAGCAGGGCAGTATTTTTATTTAAAAATTTTAAAAGTGCTCAAATAATACTTGGCCATGGAAAAAAAGGGAAAAACAAATATGAGCAAAAACAAAGAAAGTAAAAATCAATTTAATCCCTCCTTCTAGATGCACCTCCTGTATACATTCTGTATTTCCTTTCCAGATAATAATGTAATAGATAATTATTACAGATTGCTGACTATGGGATAATTAGTATGGAGTGCTTACTGTGTGCCAAGCACTATTCTAATCATTTTACATGTGTTTGTTGATTCTTTTGATCTTCTTCACAAGCTCATGATGCAGATTATTACCATTATCCTGAAGGTGGTAGGCAGAATAGCCATTCAAAGATGGTCCACATCCTAATCCCAGAAGCCTGTGAATGTGTTATGTTTCACATCCAAGGAGTATTAAGGTAGTAGATGGAATTGACGTTGCTAATGAGCTGACCTTGAAATAGGGAAATCATCTTAGATTACCCAGATGGGCTCAACATAATCACAAGGGTTCTTAAATGTAGAAGAGGAAGATAGAAAAGTCAGTGTGGGAGTGATACAATCTGAGAAAGATTCCACCAGCCATTGCTGGCTTTCAAGAATAAGGACTGAAGCGACTTAGCAGCAGCAGCCATGAGCCAAGAAATACATGAAGCCTCTAGAAGCTGGAAAAGACAAAAAGACAAATTCTCCCTTAGAGTCTCCAGAAAGGGCTGCCACCCTGTTGACACCTTGATTTTAGCCCTATGTGGTAGAATAATGTTTCCAAAGACATCGTGTCCTAATCTCTGGAACCAAAGAATGTGTTACTTTACCTGGCAACAGTGACTTATCAGATGTGATTAAGAATCTCGAGATAGATTATCCTGGATTATCCAGGTATTATCACAAAGATTGTTTTAAAAAGGGGACAGAAGATGAAAGTCCACCCAGACTGCAGAGATTGGTGTGCTGTGCTTTGAAGACGGAGGATAGGGCCACGATATAAGGAATGCAGGCAGCCTCTAGAAAAGGCAAGCAAACAGATTCTCCCCGTGAGCCTACATAGGGGAGATTTTGGCCTAGTGAAAGCTAGTTTGGGCTATCTCCAGAGCTGTAAAATGATATTGATATATCTGTGTTGTCTTAAGCCACGAAGTTTGTGGTAATTTATTACAGCAGCAATAGAAAACCAATGTATTTAGTTTATAGCTGACCACAGCCATACAGCTAGTTAGAGGTAGACTGTGCTTAGTCATTCAGTTGGGTCTGACTCTTTTCGACCCTTTGGACTGTAGCCTTCCAGGTTCCTCTGTCCATGGGATTCTCCAGGCAAGAATACTGGAATGGGTTGCCATGCCCTCCTCCAGGGGATCTTCCCCATCTAAGGATTAGATCCCTGCACTGCAGTCAGATGCTTTACCCACTGAGCCACTGGGGAGCCCAGTTAGTAGTAGATCGAGATCTGAACTCAGGCTAGCTGGCTCCAGAGCCCATCTCCTTTACCATGATGAGATATACATAGAGATTTAAATAGTATATACATTTCAATGTAAATCTTTGACATTATTTTAATATCCACTGAGTACCATCATACTAAATAGTTGTGTTCCACTGAAAAATTACTAGATTGGCCAAAAAATTCATTTGAGTTTTTTGGACAACGTTATTGAAAACTCCAAATGAAATTTTTAGCCAACCCAATACCATATTTTATCTAATACATGTCCCTATTATTGGATACTTACATTGTTTCTAATGTTTCAGTGCTCTAAAACTAACAGTGATAAACATCTTTCCAGTGATAGTAATAATTTCTTTAGGAAAAACTCTTAGAAATGCTAGTTCAAAAGAAGTGCATTTAAAAAAAAACAAGGACCAGATTACTCTTATAAGATTGCACTAGAATAGAACTTAAAAGAAGTAAAATACCCAATTAGAGCAAGACTTCCTGTTTCTGCAGCACTTCTGATATTAGTCTATTTTTCTTACCCATGGTATACACTACATTTTATTTTTGTTTTTGAAGGTTTTAACTATAATCTTTTTTTTCCAGTAGAATCATAGGTGTTAGAGCTAGAGAATGTATAGAGGTCATTTAGTGTAACCCTTTAATTTGTAGGTAGAGTCCCTGAGGCTCAGAGAGGTGAGGGGATTAGAAAGGCTACCCCAGTGGAGCACATTTGGCCAGAACCCACTGGCCTGACTCTAAGCCCAGCATCCTTCCACATTTGCTGCAAATGTCATGAGGATGGCCCCTAAATTGGTAGAGTTATTTTTTTTTCTTTAAATCATGCCAGAAATCTCTTGTCCTCATTAATCAAAAGCATATGTTAAGGACTGTAGATTAATAATTAATAATGATCCATATATCCAGTTCATCCAAAGATGAACTCTAGTCCTTTCTGGAGACAGCCTGTTTTTCTTTTCTTTTCTCATTGTGAAATTTGGTAGCATAGAGGCAGCCGATAACCTCCCCCTTCCCAATATCTTATGCAGCAGTTCTTAGAATGGATAATCTGAGGTTTCCATCCCACTTTGCCTAAGAATGTATAACTTTCTAACTTTGGTTCACATGTCACCCAACAGCACTAAGGTTACTCTGTCCTGGAATTTGACGTACACAGCTGTATGCAAACTCCTTCCTTCCCTCTGAAGCAAACAATGAAATAGGAAAACACACTGCCATTTTCTGACTGACCTCAATCGCTGAGGGTGGACCCCGCACGTTACATCAGCAGCCCGGCTCCATTACACTGCCCTGTGCTGTGCTCGAGCTACTGAAATATTGATTTTTACAGAGCCGGCGCGCACACACTGAAAAATCAATATTCCAGTGCACACAACTGAACAGGCAGCAGAGCCAGGACCAACTCCGAGGCCCAGCAAGCGCTGCCGGCAGGCCTTGGCCGAGGAGGGGTCGGGGGGCTGGACGAGACAATGCCAAGGGAGAGGCCCCTGCAAAGCCGGGAAGGGTCAGATAAACCCAGAGTGCAGAGGAAAGAGAAAGGAGAGTGGAAAAGCTCCTTGAGGATAAAACAGTTGGAAGGAGCAATGATTTATCTTTCCATAGGGGGAAATGGGGAGAAGGAGAGAGTAAATTAAGAAGAGAGGATGGGAAGAATTTTACAGGTAAGAATCTTCCCATGAAAATGTATCTTTTGCTTTTCTGTATCAGACTTTTGATCGACAAAGGATTAAAATGATACAGATATTTTATTACACGAAGGAAAAAATAATTAGGCCAATTTTGAGAAAGGTTTTTTTTTTTTTTTTTTTAATGCAGTCCCTGTCCTTTTCCTTGGTGACTAGAAGCTGGCAGATCTTACAATAACCATCAGATTAAGCATTTACAATATGGGCTTTACCTTTGCATTTGCTGCTACTTTCTTTTCCTTGGGGAACGGGGAGGGAAGGAAGGGGTCTTGGTCATGTGGCCATTCATCGATTCCCTTTCTTTCTAAAGAGCACCTTCCTTGGCATGCTTGGGGAACCACGTTAGGCATTGATTGCTTTTACATGCCTCGTGACTTCTCACGGAATTCTGAGCTCCCGAAGTCACACCTCCATCCAGATGTAGGGAGGAGAACGCGTCCCTGGGTTCCACTCTCGGCTGCCCAGTGCTCAGCAGAGGGCGGGGTGGAGATGGACCGGCCTGTCGGTTAGTCCTTGTAGACTCGTTTGCTTGTTTTTTAAATCAGGACTTTTAGTATTTTGGTCTCTTTTTATGGGGGTGGGAAGAGGCAGAAGGCAGTTAATTAAAAGGGAGTACTTTTAACCCTGACGAATTCTTTATTTTGCTTTTGTCCCAGAATTCTCTGACTGGGAATCTCGCTGTTAGTTCTCTCAACTCCCTGCCAAAGGAGGAAACTGCCCTCCTCGAGGTTTCCATTTCGTTCTCAGCCCTGCAGGCAGCTGGCTGTCTCCCCTTCCCTGGTCTAGGAGACCCGCGGCCCAACCGGGCTCGGCTCGGGTCTGGTGGAAGGGACTCGGGAGGAAGCGGGCAGTGAAGGGTATCTTACAAAAGCCGGGGTTCCTGAGGCCCAGCGGGGCTAGCGGGGGACAAGGTCCAGCAGACTCACTAGAAGCAGAAAAAGCACGGAGCCGGGATGGGATGGGGTGGCAGAGGGGCGTGGCGGGACGCCGAGCCAGGTGGCCACCTGGAGCACCCCGCCCCTCCCGGTCCCTCCCC
>NW_011494936.1:2400626-2400956 GCF_000754665.1 Bison bison bison | reverse complement strand
GTGCTCCGGGGCTGGCCCGGGGCGCACGTGACCCCGGGGAGGCGGAGGGAACCTGCTGACTTGACACGAGCCGCTGTGCGGCTCCCCTTGGCGCGGAATAGCGAGAGCAGCCGTGACCTCCGACCCCGCCCGCCGGCAGCCAATAAGAGCGCAGGTCGTCTCCAAACCCAAAATTTCCACGTCGGCAAAAGTCAAGATGGAAGGGAGCTGAGCGGAGCGCGAGGGGGGGAGCCCGCCCGGGAATGCCTGGCTGCTGCTGCTGGAGGGGCAGGCTGGGGAGCCTGTGGCGGGCGCAGGAGGGGCCACGCGGGAGGGCACCCCGGCCCTGGG
>NW_011494936.1:2379978-2400526 GCF_000754665.1 Bison bison bison | reverse complement strand
GAGCCCGACCACCCGCTCCCAGTCCCCGGCGCTTCGGGGCATCCCGCACTTCGTCAGCCGCCTGTGCACCCCACTGCCCCTCCGGCCCTGGTTCTGGGGGGTTGTAGGGTAGGGGACGGTGGCGAGCGGTTGGGGGGGAAGGTGGGGAAGACACTTTCCAGACCTGTTGCACGGGTGCAACAGCTGTTCAGGTGCGGTATGTAGGGGGAGGGGGGCTGTCTGGGTTGGGAGGGCGCTTGGCCGCAGAGACTGCAAGGGCCGGGGGTGCAGGGCGGGGGCTCAGAACAGAGGGACTGGTGTGTCCTAGGGGGAAGCACAGGGGATCAGCGGGAAGCTCGCTAACTACTGGGGCAGAGAGAATCCCAAAGAGTGGGTGGGTGGAGCGGAGGGGAGAGGACTGCATAGACGCGAGTTCTGGGACTGGGCGCGGGCAGCGGGAAGACCAGGAATTGAGTGGTGGGAATGGCTGGGGGAAGGGGGGCCGCTGTGGAGGCCCCGCGCTGTCTTGCTTCCCTGGGCCGTCCCATCCGCGGGGCATTTCCCGAGCCTGTATTCGTCCCTCTTCCCCCTGCTTTAACTCTTCCAGCTCCGAGAATTCGTCTTCGGGCAGCCCCCTCCCCCACCAACTTTCCAGAAGGGAAGGTAAAAAGTTGCCACGAGTTAGGTGGAGTGAGTTAGCAGCTTGCAAAAGTTTAAATAGCAGGACCGAGGAGAAGGTGGGGTTCGACCGGGAGTAGGTTCTAATCTGGGATGGGTTGGAAGACGGGGGAGGGTGTGTGATTGCAGCAGCCCGCTTGCTGTGACATTGAGACCAGAATTTGTCGAACCGGGCTGTTGAAACACCATTTTTGTTGGGCATTTGCTCCTGCTGACTGCGGCAGTAACTTTCCATAATTAATGACCCGTTCCATTATCGGTCGCATCCTGAGCTAAATTGCTTTTAACGAGTTGTTCTTTGTTTTAGCTGGGGGTTGGTGGGGGAGCACACCTGCAGGAAGAAACTTCTGGAGGAGGACAGTTTGGTCTTTTGAGGCAAAGTTCTGAGACACTCCGACTCTGAATATGATAGAAGTCAGTGCACTACAGAACTTTGTCTCTAGGGACTGTGGTCGTCGTCGCCGCCGCCACCACCATCATCACCCGCTGCGAGGGCGTCGGCGGACTCGGGACCGGGTAGCCCCAGTGGCCACGTCGCGGCGCCTTTCCCTTGGGGGGAGGGGCGAGGCCAGAAGGGGTCCAAGCACTGTGGGGAAAGTGGTCAACATCCTTGAAGCCGGTGGCTTAAACCGAAATCCGAATCTCCCTTCATTTTGCCATGGTGGGCTCCTGACTGCAGAGATTTTGGTTTAAAAAAAGAAAGAAAGGGGAAAGAAAAAAAAAAAAAAAAAGGTTTGGGCTTTTCAAGGTTATTTAAAAGGTACTCAAAAGACCGACTTCACTTATTGAGCGAGGAGAGGAGAGCCACAGGTTTATTAATGGGTGTGTGGGTGTGCAGTGCCTTACAGGAATTTAAACTCTACCCTTGAAGAAGAAAATGTATTTGTACAAAAGCCATGGATAATGGTCCTTTTACTCAAGTGACCTGCTAGATAAATGAGATCCTGCAAGGACTGAGTTTGGCGATCTAGTCTCAATTCTGTTTCCGATTTAGGTCCAATTCACTTTTATATTTTAAAAAATAGGTTTTATTAATGGAAAGGAAGCACTTTTGTCAAGAAAATTTTGAGAGGCAGATGGGGGGGAATATTTACTGTTTGGGGCTGTAGAGATACTTTTCGCTGGAGACACTGCTCCTCATTGCTGGAATGTGGGTTTTGGTTGGGGAGTTCCTGTCAATAGCCTGCTCTGTGCAGTGGGCCAGTGACTGGCACCCGTGTATAGTCCTGTTCCATTGACACTGCCCTATTTTGATTTTATGAGCTTTTGGCTGGAGAGCTGATTGATCCAAAGAATTACAAAAACTTTGTGTTAACAAAGGCATTTATCCAGCAAATATGCTTGAAGTGTTTGCTGGGTGCCAGGCCCACGGCACAGGGTGGTGAGTAAAAAGGAAACAGTTCATGTGCCATGTTGCTGACAGTCAAGTGAAGGAATGACTCAATTTTGATGTAATTTTTAGGATTTTTCAGAAGCCTTGGGGGTGGGGGTGGGGGGGTGGTTACCTGTTTGTGTCTGTGAGAGGTCCTTGATTTTGTAAAAGCCACCATTTCCATCCAGAGAGGGTGATAATGGAGGAAGGATCAATGGAGGGCAGGGAGGGGACAAGTATTCAGTTGCTTGATAGCAGAGCTTAATGGTAAGACTTAGTTGCTTTTCACAGGAATGGTGTGTCCTCATCCTAAGACATCCTGTATTCTCTTTTATGTGGCTATTATCCATTCGCCTGCCTTTCAATCATCAGTGACTGTTTTGCTTCAGTTCTTCAATCCTTTACCCCAAAGATGGCTGGATCATATCTGTGCAGTAAAATGAAGTATTTCAAACTCATGTACTTGTATTCATTTGAGATATAAGATGTGCTTACTTGTAAAAAGGATTCTTCCCCCTGATATTTGTATACGAATATGTCCATAAGATATTCTAAAAGAACTAAACAACAAAATTTAAACCGGCCTTGCAAGAGAATGAAGGTGACTCTTTGAGGGTGGGGCTGTGGAGTGGTTGACTGGGAGAGCAGTCATCCAAGCAAAGAGATGAGATCAGGGTCTCACCTCCGAAGAAGGTTAAGATTTGGAGTCCCCTGGTGGGATCATGTCTGCTTTCACTGTATGCTTTAATGATTTGCTTAGGAATCTTTTGCTTTGTCTCCTGCCTGTGACTGCTGGTGAGTTAAAGGACTAAGTAGATGGGGCTGTGGTATACTCTGGTGCTGAGGATGATGGGGGTGGAAGCAGGAAAATGGGCAAGCTGGGGGTGCTTATGATAAACTTAGTATTTTCTCATTGACCTTGGTCATTCAGCAGCCTGTGTCTTGTCATCTCCTGAGTATCAGGTGTTACTCTAGAGGCTAAGGATTGGGGAGTGAACAAATAAGCCAGAATACCAGGTTGGAGGTTATTCTTGTGCCAGAAGTGGACAATAAAAATATCAAAGAAGAAGGGAAATCATGCCAGGAAGAGGAGAACGGGAAGTGCTAGGGAGGCAGAATGCTATTGGAAGTGGAATCGTCAGGCTGAAGGGTACCATCACCAGCAGCTTCCTTGGCATGGCCCAGCCCTCATCTTTATTTTCAACATTTCAAGTGAATAAACTAAGGTGCAATGGAAACTATATATTATTAAACATGGGTAGCCTTTCACTTTTTAAAAAGAACCTTTTAATTTTCAAGTGCAAAAGTTGGGAAATAGGGTGCTAGAAAAATCTTCCCATGAGAAACTGGTGAAACACGTCACTGATTCCTCACCTGAATTTAATACCCAACCCCACCTTCTAGGAGCAGAATGCTAGGTAACCTAGCATTTCTAAGAAAGCTTATTCCAAAGAACTCCCAAGTGCTCCCCCAACATTCTTCAGATAGTGGAGGGGAGGATTGGGGGGTAGACACGTTTTTTGGGATTCCCAAGAGCCAGAGGAGTCCACCATCTAGGCCCCATGTGATTTCAGGAATGACTCTTCCGCTAAACTTCTCTTGTTACTTGACTTAAATTTTTCTTATTCATGCGGGGAGTACATACAGGGTGCTCTGATGACATAATTGCTACAGACACAGAGGAACCTTCAAAAAACTAAAGCTGTGGGCAGGAAAAGAAAAAGACAACTCATTGTGCACCCTGCTGTACATGACATGTCAGGAAAAAAAACCTGTGTCGCTTTGGTCACCTTGGCGGAACCAGATGGAAGGAGGATGGTGTGTCTTCAGCAGACCCCTGGCGACATTAGACACAAGGTCTCATGATTCTGACCTGTGACTTTATTAACTGGTGCTAGGAGAGCTAGCAGTGACTTCACCATAGCAAAAAGCTACTCTTGAAATGACTTGTCTGCTTTGCTCCTCAGACATGCCTCTCTTTACCGTTTAATAGGGAAAAAACCAACCAAACAAAAAAACTAGTAGTTAAATAGTACTTTATTTATGCTAAGTGCTATTATAAACATTCTCACTTGTTAAATCATTTACTCTAAGGTCAGTTCTGTTAATGCCATTTCCATCTTACAGATAAGGAAACAGCCTTTAAAGAGGTTAAATAACATGCCCACAGCACAAAGCTGGTCAGTGGCTAAAGCAAGGCACGGGCCCAGCTAGACTTAGCTCAGAGTCTATAGTCTTAGCAGCTGTGCTGTACTGGGTATCATTCAGTTGTCTAGTTGGTTACAGCAAAGGGTAAAGCCTGAGGGGTTCAAAGTTAAAAGCATTGAATACAATCAGGGTTTATACCTCAATGCAAATCTTCGTCTATCTTTAGCATGTGAGGTTGGTTCCCAAGGCCCTGTGGTAGCACTACTTTAAGCATTATTTTACTATTTTGAGTCCACTGGTCACTTTTGCCACTGGGCAGAGTTGAATCCTGAAAAGAGAGAACAGAAGTTTCATCAAAGTGTCCTGCTTGATACAGTACAAAGAAAGCAATAGAAATAAAAAATAACTCTATTAATGTACTCATTGAATAACTTTGCATTCCTACCATGAGTCAGCCCCTGGATGTGAGCAGTTTCAGTGTAGTGTGAGATGCTCAGAGTGCTGGGAACTACTGATCACTCAACCTGGAACGTCCAGGAAAGCCTCCCAGAACAGGTGATAACTGAGCTGAGTGGTATAGGATAAGTAGGAGGTAGCTGAATGGAGGGAAGGGCATTCTAGTTCAAGGGAACAGCAAGTACAGATTTGTGAAAATGTGTAGCAGTATGATGTGTTTAGGAGTCTGCAAGTTCTTATGTGTGGCAGGCTAAGTCATGTGCAAGTGAGTGACAGGAAATGAGGCTAAGGAGATTGGCGGGTAGGGTTGGGAGGGGGAGACCATGATGGGCCTTGTGTGGTATATTTAAATTTTTGAACTTGATCCTGAAATGGAGTAACTAAAGGATCTTAAACCTGATGAGCTCTGCTTTTTTAGATGTATTCTGGCAGCAAAGAAGTGTGAGTTGTTTAGAGGTGGATGAGCCAGTTTCTAAGCTATTAGAGTAAAGCAGGGAACAGAACAAGAGCCAGTGGGATGCACAGGAGGGGTGTGGACAGACTGAGCAGGAAGACCAGCTGACCAAGGGCAACCTTCCAAGGCAGCCTGCTCCTAAGGCTCTTACATACGTTTTGCTGGTCGTACTCACCCAGGGAATGAAATTGGCACTAAACTGCACTGTGTATGATATTTCGAAATATTAAACTTGCTTGGCTATCATCTCAAGTAAATTCTGGAAGTGTAATATTAGAAACATCTCCTTAACCCTTTATGGTATATTGGAAATTTTATCCTAGTTCATCAAATCTGAGAAGTCAACAGTTTCAAGATGTACCTTCATTTATGTGTCACTAAGAAGGAAAAAGTGCTTCCAACTAAACTATGACACAGTGCTTATGTGTCACTTAGGTTTTCAAGGAAATTTTAAAGAACTCTTTTAGATTAATTAAGACATGATTTAAAAAAAACGCAGAACCCCAGCCAGAAACAAAAATCACCCTCTAAAGCCCAGCCAGAAACAAAGAGCACCCTCAAAAGTTGGAGGACTGTTGAGGGTTTGATGAAAAGAATACTAAACAAAGGGTGTAGGCAGGGTTGGGGGAAACCAGTAGGAAAGAGTTAGATGCCCTGGGGTTGGTTGGCATGGAAAGCAGGTACCACTTCCAGGCCACAAAGGGTGAAGAACAGATCCTGGAGAGAGCCAAGGTTGTAGAACAGTGGTCCCCAATCTTTTGGGTACCAGGAACCAGTTTCATGGAAGACAATTTTTTTCAGGAACCTGAGTGGTGATGGTGGGGGGAGGATGGTTTTGGGATTATTCAAGTGCATTGATTTATTGTGCATTTTGTTTCTGTTATTTCATCAGCTCCACCTCAGATCATTAGGCATTAGATCCCAGAAGTTAGGGACCCTTGCTGTAGAAATCAGCTGTCCCATAGCATAGGATCTGGGGCCTGTGGTGGAGGAACGCAATTATGACCAACCCACAGCCCAGTAAAGAGGAGCCAGGGGAGTAGATGTGTGTGTGCCTGCTGTGTGTGTGCTTGCTAAGGTGCTTCGGTCGCACCTGACTTTTTGCAACCCTATGGACTATAGCCTGCCAGGCTTCCCTCTCCATGGGATTCTCCAGGCAGCAATACTGGAGTGGGTTGCCATTTCCTCCTCTAGGGGAATCTTCCCGACCCAGGGACTGAACTCACGTCTTTCATGTCTCCTGCATTGGCAGTCAGGTTCTTCACCACTCGAGTAATCTGGGAAGCCCAAGGGAGTAGAAACTTGGAACCAAATGTCCGTAGAGTTCAGCCTTCCATGAGTAGGAAAGGGTAGAGGGTGCATCTGCAGGCTCAAATAGAGAATTGCCAAAACAAAGTGTGTCTCCTGTCCTCCTGTGCATACATAACAAGGAAAACTATCAGAGAGAGAAATTGCTTTAAGTCTTCCTAGAACCTCATATTCAGCATCCTCAATGGCTAATTTTTTCACATAGTCTCATCCTCTGTGCCAATAAGAGCACAGGTAAAGATGAATTGTTTCTTAGAAGGGTACCCCACTGTTGTCTCTGCATCCAAGCCACTGATACCTTTTGTGTAAGATTGATGCTGGGCCTTTAAATTTTTTTTTAATTTAAATACCATTAAATTTACCATTTCAACCATTTGTAAGTGTATACTTCAGTGTGTTAAATGCATTCACACTGTTGGGCCACTATCACTGTCATCCATCTCTAGAACTTTTCGTCACCCCAAACTGAAACTCTCTGCCCATCAGACAATAACTTCCCGTGATGCTGGGGTTTTCCTGGCCTTACCAGAAGGGACCTACAGAAGATTTTCGGATTGAATTTGTGCATAGGTAGAAAATGTCAGTGAGATGATACCTGCTGCCTGGCTGGCAGTACTTACAAGGTGTTATCCGTTATAAGATGCATCTTAATTTCAGAGATAAAAATGTGAAAAAATACATTGCTTAGAATTAATGAGATACGATAAATCTCTCTAGAGTATCACTCACAGTTTGTGTTCCATGAATTGGTTTCAAGTGGGCCAAATATTGTTCTCCTCTGCCCTCAGGGAGGCCAGGCAGCTGGAGCCCTTAGACTGAAAACTGTTGGCTTTGAACAGTTTTATCTTTACCCCAGTGTGCCCTAAAATATTATCATTTACTATATGTAGTGTTATATGAGAAAGTCTAGGAAGCACAGTTCTGGAAGTTTCCCATCTTTAGTCTGGCCGGATTTCTGATTTTATATTTATTACAAAGGTGGTGCTAGTGGTAAAGAATCTACTTTCCAATGCAGGAGACATAAGAGACCCAGCCAGTTTCCATCCCTGGGTTGGGAAGATCCCCTGGAGGAGGGGATGGCAACCCACTCCAATATTCTTGCTTGGAGAACCCCACAGACAGAGGAGCCTGGTGTGCTACTGTCCATGGGGTCACAAAGAGTTGGGCACAACTGAAGTGACTGAGCACACACACACAGTATCATCTGTGTGCATCAGAAGGTAGGGGACACTGAGGGATGTGCTGTTTAAATATACTTGGACTACTGTAGCTAATAAAGCTACATTATTAATGGGAGTAATAAAGCTCCCATTCTAGAGAAAGAAAAGAAAGTGAAGTCACTCAGTTGTGTCCGACTCTTTGCGACCCCATGGACTGTAGCCCACCAGGCTTCTCCGTCCGTGGGATTCTCCATGCAAGAATACTGGAGTGGGTTGCCATTTCCTTCTCCAGGAGATCTTCCTAACCCAGGGATGGAACCCAGGTCTCCCACAGTGCAGGCAGATGCTTTGCAATCTGAGCCACCAGGGAAGCTCCTAGGGAATGGAAGATGTATCCAAACCACTAAGGTCCTTTTCATATTAATGCTATGAAAAGGTTAAACAGAGATTAGAGTACTTATCAGAATAAAACTCCTTTCATACCCTTTCAACCAGCAATCCCATTTGCATTGGTTGAAATAGTTTGGGTTCTAAGTATTACAAACCCAAACTCAAATGACTGAAATACTTAGCTCACTTGACAAGAAGCCCAGAAGGAGGGAGACTTCAAGGGGTGGTTAATTCAGCAGCTCATCAGTGCATTAAGGATTTGGGTTTTCCCATTTTTCCCTCTGCCATTCCAGTTCCTTTGCCTCATTCTCAGACTAGGTCCTCTCATAGCTGTGTGAAGGCTGCATCAACTCTGGATGTGACAGGAGAATGTCCCAGGGCCTCTTGTTTTCTCAAAGGCCCAGACACTTCACACTGTTTCCCATTGGAGCCAATAGAGTTGGATGCTCAGCCATTAACCAATGACTGCCAGTGAAAGTGGAACCATATGACTGGCCTGGACCAAACAGAACTTCATTCTGACTCATGAGGAGTTGAAGTGGACCCTGATTTGAATTTATTCAGTTAGTAAAGACAAGATGGAGGAGGGTGTGTCTTTTGGGTAGGCACACAGAAATGTCTCTTGAACCATTTTTAAGGAGCAGTCTAACAGAGCAGCAACTCCATGCTGAGTGAACACTTGTTGCAATACTATTTTTAAAGGCAAAAATTTAGAATTAATCAAAATGTCCATCAGTGGAGAACTGATAAACTGCAGTATTGCCATACAGTGAAATAGCTACTGCTGCTGCTGCTAAGTCGCTTCAATCGTGTCTGACTCTGTGCGACCCCATAGACGGCAGCCCACCAGGCTCCCCCGTCCCTGGGATTCTCCAGGCAAGAACACTGGAGTGGGTTGCCATTTCCTTCTCCAATGCATGAAAATGAAAAGTGAAAGTGAAGTCACACAGTCGTGTCCGACTCTTCGAGACCCCATGGACTGCAGCCTTCCTGGCTCCTCCGTCCATGGGATTTTCCAGGTAAGAGTACTGGAGTGGGGTGCCGTGGAGAGGGTAAGGTATTAGGTTGGCAAAGATGTTCATACAGATTTTCTATAATATTTTATGGGAAAACCCAAATGAACTTTTTGGCCAGCCCAATAGCTATGCATGCAATCAACATGGATGAATGAATGAGATTTACGTTTCAGCAAGGAAAACACTATAGAACAACAGAGGAGGTTGATCCTATTTTGATCCTTCTAGGTTCACTTAAGTATTGTATATATATACTCAGAATAGGCATGTTTGTATGTTCTGCTCTGAAGGGGATTAAGATGGGGAAGGCAGTGGTGGTGGAAAGAGGAAATTTCACTTAATAGATTTATACACTTTTGGTTTCTTACCTTTTTTAACAGTATAATACTTCTGTGATAAAAACAATTTGCCACATGGGAAGAAGGCAAATAGAATATGACTGTGACAATAGTATACTGCTGCTGCTGCTGCTGCTAAGTCGCTTCAGTCGTGTCCGACTCTGTGCGACCCCATAGACGGCAGCCCAGGCTCCACCATCCCTGGGATTCTCCAGGCAAGAACACTGGAATGGGTTGCCATTTCCTTCTCCAATGTGTGAAAGTGAAAAGTGAAAGTGAAGTCGCTCAGTATATTGCTAGTAATGAGATAATGCTCTCCCACATTATAGTTACATGTGTAAATAAATTAATCCCTACTTTGTTACTATCTTTTTTGAAGTCTCATGCCCACACTGGATGGGCCTAATCTTCGGTAGTTAACAGTGTAGCCTTTTGAGCTGGCCTGTCCAACACAGTAGCAACGAATCACACGTGGCTGTTTAAATTTAGATGAATTAAAGTGAAAGAAAATAAAAAATGCAATTCCTTAGTCACACCAGCCACATTCCAAGTGCTCAGTCATCTCATTTGGCTGGTGGCTGCCATGTCGAACAACTTAGGTTATAGAACATTTCAATCTTGGGACGAAGGTCTATCAGACTGTGCTACTTGAAACCTGGCTGCTGGAGTTCAAGTGAGGTCTTAGCCTCTTAGTAGCTTTGTGGCTCTGGGAAAGTGTTTTTAACATCCTTGTTCCTTAGCTTTCTAGTCATTAAAACAGGGAGGATAATAGTACTTACCTTATAGGACTGATGAATAGATTAAAATTATTAGTGCCTGCTACATGGTAAATCATCAATGTTTATTCATTCTTATGAGAATTCTTATTAGAAACATTTCTACCCACAGCAATTGAACACTTACTGAGTGTTGGGTACTGTCCTCGCACCATCATTTTATGGATAAAACTGTGGTTTGACAAATGAAGTAAAGCAAGCCTGTCTACCCCAAAGAGGCAGAGCAGAGTCCGAGCCAGGTCATGGACCAAGACTTGTGCTCTTTGGTGTTTAATCTGTAAGTGACTTTTTTTTAAGGGGATGGGAGAACTGAGTAGTTGCTGCCCCCCCTTCTGCCCTCCTTCTCCCTTTCTGAACAAGAGCTAACTGATTCAAAAGCACTATCGATTTTAGATTTCTGGTTAGCTTTTCTTCTTTTCTACTTTTTTGACAGCAGAAGGATTGGAGGTGAGAGGACAATGAAATTTATTAGCAACTCCGTGCCCATATTCTGTGGTATGTGATTACTGTTTCTTCTTGTTTTTTCCAAAATTCGAATGGTCCTTTTAAAAGGAAACCACTTTGTGACCAAATTAGAGAAGGGGAGATCTTACTTGAGGATGAAACAGGAAGAGACAATTATCTTCAAGAGCTCCTAATCAAAGTTTAAAATCATCATCATATGTCGCTGCTTAAAAAAGTTTAGTTACACATCCCTTGCTTAGGGGTAGGAAATTTATAGGAAAGGACAGGGATTATGCAGACATTTACCATGGGCCTCCATAGGCTCACAAGAAGAGGCTGCTACTGCTGCTAAGTCACTTCAGTCATGTCCGACTCTGTGTGGCCCCATAGATGGCAGCCCACCAGGCTCCCCCATCCCTGGGATTCTCCAGGCAAGAACACTGGAGTGGGTTGCCATTTCCTTCTCCAATGCATGAAAAAGAAAAGTGAAAGTGAAGTCTCTCAGTCGTGTCCGACCCTCAGCGACCCCATGGACTACAGCCTTCCAGGCTCCTCTGACCATGGGATTTTCCAGGCAAGAGTACTGGAGTGGGGTGCCATTGCCTTCTCCAACAAGAAGAGGTTAAAGGTGTCATTTTCTTCAATGATTTGGGAGGGGACTTGTGTCCATCACAACTTCCTGGGCTAGACCTGGGTTCACCTTCACTGAAAATGGCACCCTTAATTAGAGGATCTTTAGAACTGTTTTCCTAATTATGCAGCATGCTGTCAGAAAATGTGTTCCATCTCAGTGGCGAAGATAAACCCCTGTTGCTGCTGCTGCTAAGCTGCTTCAGTCATGTCCGACTCTGAAAACCCCTGTAGCAGCACAGAAAAATAACTAGTATTTTCAGATAAGGTCTTGCTGTTAATTTCATTTCTTAAGTTACAATTCCAGTTGGCTGCTGTTTCCCTGTGAGTCAACATTTATCTTGAAGTTATTACCATGAGCTGAAGTGCTATGGAAAATACGCCTTCAGTTTTTTTCAGTCTTCATAAGCTCTGGGTGTGTGTGTGTATGTTAGGGGAGAGGAAAGACAACTAATGCAGTTTTGAAAAGCCATTGAGAATTGGTTTGTAAGGGTGTCACAGTGTTGTCTGGGGATGAGAGAAAAGGAAGAGGATGGTTAAGCAAGCCTAGCTGGGGCTGTTAAACCATCTGATGTTAACAGTTGATCAGGATTTATCTGTGCCTTGTGAAAACTGAAAATTGAATTCAGTTCATCCTTCTGGCTTCCAAATAGTGATTTCAAATTGAAATCACTATTTGGCACTTCACTGTACAATAAATTGTGAATAATTTACCTTGAAAAACTAAATTTGAGTAGAAAAACAGAAAATAGTAGAAAACTTTTACTCCTTTATATCATTCCTTCCTCCACAATGCAACACAAGAGATTTCATTTTGTTTCTGAAATATGATTTACTGAAAATAAATTTTAGCACCATTCCTAGAACATGGGCCACACTGGTTTTGACTCTAAGCTCCATGAGGGCGAGATCATTTGTACTTGACTTGTTGCTACATCCCAACATTTGTCAGATGGTTGGATGGCATCACTGACTCAATGGACATGAGCTTGAACAAGCTCTGGGAATTGGTGATGGACAGGGAAGCCTGGCGTGCTGCTGTCCATGGGGTCGCAAAGAGCTGGACATGACTGAGTGACTGAACTGACTGACTGACATATAGTGGCCATTCCATGAAGACTTGAATGTGTAAGTGAGTTTGGGGGTCTTAACCTTATGTATGCTTTAGTACCTTTGACAGTTAATGTAATTTCAATCTATCTTCACTGATGTGGGTTCTTTAGATGTTTAATATGATGATAAGTGAGATTACCACATCCTTCCATATATTTGCTTTCCAGGGTTTTCTTTTGTGGACTTAGTTAAAGCATATATTTATCTTCCAACATTTCTTTTTAGGTTGACCCTGGATTGGAAAGTTTCCAGCCCGGAATGATTATAATCGAAAGAAACCTTTCTCCTTATTCTTCTTGATGCCAACATGCCCACTTCTCTCTTTTAAAACAATAGCATGATATCTTTGATTAATGTTATGAAGCCCAGAGATCTTCAGAATGGGTCTTCAGAGATCTTCAGTGACTCCATGCATTTCTACATGCTGTGTTTGAGACTTCATGGGCTGTTGTAGTATGGGCTTGTAAGTGTAGGAGAAAGAAGACAAGGCAAGAGACACACAGGGACCACACATCACGGGGAGCCTAATATTCAATGCCAGGATATTGGACTTTATGCCAAAAGCCATCAGGAGCCTCTGAAGGGCTATACACAGGAAGAGACGTGGTGAACATGTTGACAAATAGCTCCTGCTGCAGAGAGAAGTATGATTTGGAATAGGTTTGTGGGTGTTGAGCAGGGGATGTGGGCAGTAAATCTGGAGAATGGTAGACCAGATAGGAGGTTATGGTAGTAGTAATTAAAAAAAAATTATTTTATTGAAGTATAGTTGATTTACAAAGTTGGGTTAATTTCTGCTGTACAGCAAAATGATTGTTATACATGCATATACCTTATTTTTCATGTTCTTTTCCATTATAGTTTATCACAGGATATTGAATATAGTTTCCTGTGCTGTACAATACAATCTTGTTCTTTATCCATTCTATTTATAATAGTTTGCATCTGCTAATCCCACACTCCCAATCCATCCCTCCTCTATCCCCCTTCTCCTCGGCAGCCACAAGTCTGTTCTCTCTGTATGTGAGTCTATCTCTGTTTCATAGATAAGTTCATGTTGTATCTTAGATTCCACATATAAGTGATATTATATGATATTTGTCTTTTTCTATCTGACTTACTTCACTTAGTATGATCATCTCTCGGTCCATCCATTTTGCTGCCAATGGCATTATTTTGTTCTTTTTTAATGGCTGAATAGTATTTCACTGTAGGCATGTCCCACTTCTTTTTCCGTTCAGCTGCTGATGGGCACTTCGGTTGCTTCCATGTCTTGGCTGTTGTAAATAGTACTGTAGTGAACATCGGGGTGCATGTGTCTTTTCAAATTATAGTTTTCTCTGGATATATGCCCAGCAGTGGGATTGCTGGATCATATGGCAACTCTATTTTTAGATTTTTGAAGAACCTCCATGCTGTTTTCCACAGTGGCCGCACCAATTTACATGTTCATATGATAGTAACTCACGCGGAATTGCTTAAGAGAGATTTAGGATGTGCGAGAAGCCAAACTTAGTTTTGGCCTAAATGAAAATGAAGCTTAGGCTGACATTCAGATTTCTGGCTTGAAAAGTTTCTAGACTACTACTTTTGGAGGTGTTGGTTGTGGTATAAAAGAGAAGGGAATTTGGAAGGATAGGTGGTAGAAATTCAATACAGAATGCTGGCATGGGAACTGTTAGTTCTCTCCCAAGTCCAGTCTTCTTTTGGAGCAATAGAAACTTTGATTTTTAGTTGAACTAAATAATTACATTTTTCAGTTTTTTTTTTGTATCTAGGCATGGCCATGTGACTAAGTTCTGGCCAACAAGGATAAAAGTCATGTGATAAATCTAGGAATCATCTTTGAAACACAGCTGATATATGCCTCTTACTCAGTCTTTAAGTCATGTCTGACTCTTTGTGACCCAATGGACTGTAGCCCACCAGGCTTCTCTGTCCATGGGATTTTCCAGGCAAGAATATTGGAGTGGTTTGCTATTTTCTTCTCCATATATACCTTTTACTTTCTTATTTTTTGTTCCCTCCTTCATCATGCTGCCTGAAATATGGTTGCTGTCATCTTCTAACATTGGGGCCAAAAGAGGATCTTGAGAGAGCTTAGCCTGAGCTCAAATGAGTCTGGATCCCTGAGGACTCAGTGGAGAATAGTCCCATAGCCATCCTGGACTGCCTGCTTCTAGATTTCACTTACATGAAAAAGACAAAGCTTTTACATTGGTTAGGCCATTGTTAAGTTGATTTTAAGCCACATAGAGCAAAACCTAACCCTAATGAATTCATAACGTATTTATGGAATTGATACATATTCTATTTTGAGGACTTCCATGCATTATCAGTTCAAGTGAGTGGTTTTATGGTTATTCAGTGAAAAGTCCTAGACAAGTAAGATTTTATTTCTTTACTTCAGCTTTCATTTCTTTGAAATTCTCAGAAAGAATCTTCCTGAGTTCAGGAGAAATGAGGGGTGAAATACATGTTTAGACCTTAACTCTCACTTCCTGTGTAATTCCAGAGAATTACAGTTGGTGTGTCTATTAGTCATGTCTTTTTATTCTGCATTTTGGTGCTTTGACATCTCAGAGTCTTGCTGACCCTGGAGAGACTGCCCTTTCCGGGGCCAGTTAATGCCCAGTGAGAGCAAACACCTCACCTGTGAGCCTGCCTTTCATATGCAGACCAACCAGTTCAGAACCCACATCCCCAACCACTGCCTCTGGTGGGTTCTTACTCACTGAGCCATCACTCCTCTGACCTCATCACCCCAGATCCAGATACCTAGAGACAGCCCCTCACCCTGGAGACCCCTGAAATTATTCAAACTTGCCAATACTAAACCTGCTTACCTTACCTTGTCCACCTTCCTGCAGAAACCACAATAAAGGCTCTTGCCCACGCTTTTCCCTCTCTCTGCTTCCTACTGACCTTTGTGTGCATGTAGGGGCCAAGGGGAAGTCTTTGTTGATACTAATACATGGGTTACAGAGAAATAAATGGAGTGATGGTTTTTAGGGGAATAGAAGAGTAGAATCTCAGTCTCTCTCCACCTGCCTCTAACTCTCAGCTGCTGCCTTCTTATTGGCCATATTGGATGACAAGGCCTTGGTGGGAATGCCATGTTGGGTCCTTGGGGGCCTCTGCCTTCCTGGTCAGTGGTACAGGTGCCATCTTGGAAGTACCATCCTCAGGAGGAGCAGGGGCCTTAGTTTCATCTCCTCTGTGGCCCCCTGGGCAGCGACCTCTTTAGACACTTTGTTCTCCATCTTCTTGTCTGAGGAATAGCACCATTCTTGCCCTTGACTTTACCACATGGCCTTGCGTGGCATGCTGTCACCTGTTTTTAAGGATCTATAAATATAAAAACCTTCTTCCTTTATGACAGTCTTTTCTGTATCTGCCTGCCTTACCATACTGCTGCTGCTGCTGCTAAGTCGCTTCAGTCGTATCCGACTCTGTGCAACCCCATAGACGGCAGCCCACCAGGCTTCCCTGCCCCTGGTATTCTCCAGGCAAGAACACTGGAGTGGGTTGCCATTTCCTTCTCCAATGCATGAAAGTGAAAAGTGAAAGTGAAGTCGCTCAGTCGTGTCCGACTCCTAGCAACCCCATGGACTTCAGCCTACCAGGCCCCTCTGTCCATGGGATTTTCCAGGCAAGAGTACTGGAGTGGGTTGCCATTGCCTTCTCTGCCTTACCATACTTAATTAATACAAATCCCAAGTGCCCGTAAGACAATGTTTGCCTCAATTTACCTAGCTGAAAGATGAGTGTACAATTCTTCAGCAGGACACAATGAAATGCTTTGGAAAGAGAAAAATGCAAGCAGGAGAGGACTCAATAAAATGATGTACATTCATTCATTCATATTCATAACATTTGCTTTACCAAAATGATGATTCAGTCCAGCTGAGAATTTGTGTTTTAGATTTGATGTATAATAGTTATTAATAAAGGAATGTTATTGAATCCTTAGAGTAAGTACATAGTCTTCCAGGTGCTTACTGGTTTTTTCTCTGAACGTTTGTTCTATTAATTCATATTTATGTAGCACTTATTAACTGCATGGTATACTTTTACACAGGTAAACTATATGCTTAATAAGAAAGTAGGCCCTTGGGAGCCTGTAGTTAAGAAAACTGTTATTTGGAATTCATGTAATATAAGTATTTATAACTAAGATTGCCTTTCATTTAAAAGGAAAGAAATTCTCTTCTTGAGGACCACAATGGAGCATGTTAGAATCCTGAGTGAGTCATCCCCACACATGGTGCTGGAGGCCTGAGCCATCGCCTTCCTTCTTAATCCCAATTGCACTGCCAAAGCAATCATGCATCGAGAACCGCAGTTTGTTAGCTGCAGCTGAAGAATAAATCACTCCTGGGGACCCTGCAGTTCAAGTATATATATATTTCAAGCAAACCCAGGATATGAAAATCTGTATTTACACAACAGATAGATTAAGGATAATAATTCACTTTCCAAAGGATTTACTACTGCAGGCCCTATGAACTAACTCTCTCTATATGAGGTGTGATTTGATTTTCAAAAGATCCCTTCTATAGGCAATTTTGGAGGAAGAGTCTGTTGTGTAAATTAAGATGGTCAGGGGAGATAGGAATTATAGGCTGCTATGTAATGGGGTTTTTTAGTTCCTTTGTGAGTTCATCTCTATGCTTTGTCAACTTCAAAGTTGTGACATTCTTTAGAACGTGTTATGGTGTACAGAGATGGAGGCCTGATTGCAAGCAATTAAAAGATTAATCAAATATATAAAGTTCTAGCATTCTTTAAGGTGATTGAATGGTAACTGTCTTTGCAAGGGCCTAGATAACTCTGGGCTTCCCTGGTGGCTCAGTGGTAAAGAATGTGCCTGACAATACAGGAGATGTGGGTTCAATTCCTGTGTTTGGAAGATGGAGAAGGAAATGGCAATCCACTCCAGTATTCTTGCCTGGGAAATCCCATGGACAGAAGAGCCTGGCAGGCTATA
Source organism: Bison bison bison (assembly GCF_000754665.1). Classification (NCBI taxonomy): domain Eukaryota; kingdom Metazoa; phylum Chordata; class Mammalia; order Artiodactyla; family Bovidae; genus Bison; species Bison bison. The sequence continues at coordinate 2,383,274 of NW_011494936.1, read as the reverse complement.
GTCTGTGTGTGCATGCTAAGTCATTTCAGTCGTATCTGACTCTCTGTAATCCTATGGACTGTAGCCCACCAGGGTCCTCTGTCCATGAGATTCTCCAGGCAAGAATACTGGAGTGGGTTGCTATGCCTTTCTCCAGGGAATCTTCCCGACCCAGGGATCAAACCCACATCTCTTACATCTCATGCATTGGCAGGCAAATTCTTTACCACTAGTGCCACCTGGGAAGCCTAGGCTATAGTCCATGGAATTTCAAGAGTTGGACATGACTAAGTGACTAAACAACAGCAACAAATAACTGCCTTCAGTAGAGCAGTTTATAGCTTTCTGAGCTTTCTGTATATAATATCTTATTATCTCATTTGCTCTCCATAGCAATGCTGTGGGGTAGAAGCCATGGTGATGTTTTCATCCCCATTTCACTGATCAGAGTCCCAAACTGGATGGATCAGAAGAGGTCGAGCTGGGTGGGGAACACAGATCCTAGTCTATGGCATGCCCCATTACCACAGGAGTACCCACTCTAACTGTGGTTGGTTTTAGAGTGAGCCAGTGGCCCCTAATTTATCTTTTTAACTCCTTGAATTTCATAAACTTTCATCATCTCTGGAAGAAAACTAGGCCTGCTTCCTACTTCATTGGTGTGTCTTAATCAGCTCTGAAATGCAGACTTAGTGATTTCTGGATTGTATTTGTGACTGGAGATATTGATAGTGGAAAATATTTACTCCTGAAGCTCTAGGGGAAAGTAACATGAGTTGTACTGCTTTCCTGCCAAATACACATTTGGTTCTTGAAAGTAAAGAGAAATGTTGAGAGATTCCTGTATTTATTTGTGGTGATGAATGCTTATATAAAATTAGAATTTGAAAACTACTTGGATAATGATCCAGATTTTTAGAGAAATTATATTAATAGTGTTCTCTTTAGTAGTACATGGCAAATACTTTCAGAATGGAAATTCAATGCAAGCATTGTAAGAGTAATTTTGTAATAAAACTTACTTTCAAAAGAAAGGCTTTTAAAGCATCAGATACAATTATGGTGCAGTAAATGCACCAGTTAGGATAGGTACTTTGGCAAGGTCAACCTTGCCTACAGTAAGACCTTCAGGAAGAACCATCTTTGAACCCTCAACTCAGAAGGAAATTCCTCCCAGAGTAATGGATAGGTACTGATTTCAATTCAATTTGACTCAAGAACAGATAACAGCAATTATCCACTGGTAGCAAGAATCTTCTGAAGTTGCACATCTGACAAAATATGGTCCACTGGAGAAGGGAATGGCAAACCACTTCAGTATTCTTGCCTTGAGAACCCCATGAACAGTATGAAAAGACAAAAAGATAGGACACTGAAAGATGAACTCCCCAGGTTGGTAGGTGCCCAATATGCTACTGGAAAAGAGTGGAGAAATAACTCCAGAAAGAATGAAGAGACAGAGCCAAAGCAAAAACAACACCCAGTTGTGGATGTGACTGGTGACGGAAGTAAAGTCCAATGCTAAAAAGAACAATATTGCATAGGAACCTGGAATGTTAGTTCCATGAATCAAGGCAAATTGGAAGTGGTCAAACAGAAGATGGCAAGAGTGAAAGTCGACATTCTAGGAATCAGCAAACTAAAATGGACTGGAATGGGTAAATTTAACTCAGATGACCATTATATCTATTACAGTGGGCAAGAATCCCTTAGGAGAAATGGAGTAGCCATCATAGTCAACAAGAGCCTGAAATGCAGTACTTGGATGCAGTCTCAAAAACAACAGAATGATCTCTGTTCGTTTCCAAGGCAAACCATTCAATATCACGGTGATCCAAGCCTATGCCTCAACCAGTAATGCTGAAGAAGCTGAAGTTGAATGGTTCTATGAAGACCTATAAGACCTTCTAGAACTAACACCCAAAAAAGATATCCTTTTCATTAAAGGGGACTGAAATGCAAAAGTAGGAAGTCAAGAAACACTTGGAGTAACAGGCAAATTTGGCCTTAGAGTACAGAATGAAGCAGGGCAAAGGCTAATAGAGTTTTGCCAAGAGAATGCACTGGTCATGACAAACACCCTCTTCCAACAACACAGGAGAAGACTTTACACATGGACATCACCAGATGGTCAACATCGAAATCAGATTGATTATATTCTTTGCAGCCAAAGATGGAGAAGCTCTATATAGTCAGCAAAAAACAAGACCGAGAGCTGACTGTGGCTCAGATCATGAACTCTTTATTGCCAAATTCAGACTTAAATTGAAGAAAGTAGGGAAAACCACTAGACTATTCAGGTATAACCTAAATCAAATCCCTTACGATTATACAGTGGAATTGAGAAATAGACTTAAGGGACTAGATCTGATAGAGTTCCTGAAGAACTATGGAATGAGGTTTGTGACATTGTGTAGGAGACAGGGATCAAGACCATCCCTAAGAAAAAGAAATGCAAAAAATGCAAAATGGCTGTCTGAGGAAGCCTTAAATAGCTGTGAAAAGAAGAGAAGTGAAAAGCAAAGGAGAAAAGGAAAGATATACCCATTTGAACGCAGAGTCCCAAAGAATAGCAAGGTCTACAGATAAGAAAGCCTTCCTTGGTGATCAGTGCAAAGAAATAGAGGAAAACAATAGAATGGGAAAGACTAGAGATCTCTTCAAGAAAATTAGAGATACCAAGGGAACATTTCATACAAAGATGGGCTCAATAAAGGACAGAAATGGTATGGACCTAACAGAAGCAGAATATATTAAGAAGAGGTGGCAAGAGTAAACCAAAGATCTGTACAAAAAAGATCTTCATGACCCAGATAATCACAATGGTGTGATCACTCACCTAGAGCCAGACATCCTGGAATGTGAAGTCAAGTGGGCCTCAGGAAGCATCACTTCGAACAAACCAAAGCTAGTGGAAGAGATGGAATTCCAATTGAGCTATTTCAAATCCTAAAAGATGATGCTGTGAAAGTGTTGCACTCAATATGCCAGCAAATTTGGGAAACTCAGCAGTGACCACAGGACTGGAAAAGGTCAGTTTTCATTCCAATCCCTAAGAAAGGCAATGCCAAAGAATGCTCAAACTACTGCACAATTGCACTCATCTCACAGGCTAGTAAAGTCATGCTCAAAATTCTCCAAGCCAGGCTTCAGCAATACGTGAACTGTGAACTTCCAGATGTTCAAGCTGGTTTTAGAAAAGGCAGAGGAACCAGAGATCAAATTGCCAACATCCAATGGATCATGGAAAAAGCAAGAGAGTTCCAGAAAAACATCTACTTCTGCTTTATTGACTATGCCAAAGCCTTTGACCTGTG
>NW_011494936.1:2379581-2379878 GCF_000754665.1 Bison bison bison | reverse complement strand
CTTCTGCTTTATTGACTATGCCAAAGCCTTTGACTGTGTGGATCACAATAAACTGGAAAATTCTGAAAGAGGTGGGAATACCAGACCACCTGACCTGCCTCTTGAGAAACCTATATGTAGGTCAGGAAGCAACAGTTAGAACTGGACATGGAACAACAGTCTGGTTCCAAATAGGAAAAGAAGTACATCAAGGCTGTATATTGTCACCCTTCTTATTTAACTTATATCCAGAGTATATCATGAGAAACGCTGGGCTGGAAGAAGCACAAGCTGGAATCAAGATTGCTGGGAGAAATA
>NW_011494936.1:2372301-2378771 GCF_000754665.1 Bison bison bison | reverse complement strand
GGACATGAGTTTGAGTGAACTCTGGGAGTTGGTGATGGACAGGGAGGCCTGGAGTGCTGCAATTCATGGTGTCGCAAAGAGTCGGACACGACTGAGCGACTGAACTGAACTGAATTTTATTTTATTGTGATTATATCTGTATTTAACAATGGACTCATTTTGTTTGAAACAGCACTTAGAGGAAATGAGTCTACTTTTGCTTCTAAAATATTTAATATGAAGTGCTACCTTAACTTCATTAAGAATAGATCAATTGGAGTAGTATTTAAACAAGAGTAAAAATAGTAACTCTTCAGGGAAATAGATGGATTAGGGTTTTATTGGCTCTCCAAATTTATAACGTGGAGAAGAAATGTGTTTGGCTTGTATCCATTTGCTTGGAATGGCAAGTAAATCCATCACACCAAAGGTTGGGACACTCTTTTGTGGTTTGAATACTGACGGGAGGGTATATACATAAGCATGTTTTTGCTGCATATAACAGAAAGGGGGACTCACACAGACTTCAGTAATAGAGAAATGTCTCTTTTCCCATTACTAGAAGTTCAGAGGCAGTCAGGCTCTGAAGCAGCAAAACTCAGGTATATGATCTAGGACCCAAGGATCCAGCCCGGATCACCTCATGGTCATAGAAGGCTGCCAGTAACCAGAAGGGGTAATATGTTTTCTTACTCAAAGCTTGGAATATTCCCCATTCTGCCCATCCCAGTCTAAAACATGGGATTAAAGTCCTCCTATACTGTCCATTATGGTAGTGGTTACCATATGTGTCTATTAAATACCTGAAATATGGAGAAGGAAATGGCAACCCACTCCAGTATTCTTGCCTGGAAAAGTCCATGGACAGAGGAGCCTGGTGGGCTGCAGTCCATGGGGTTACCTGACTGAGCACGCATGCATGAGGGTGGAGGGAGATGGGTTGGTAACTATAAACTGGAAATAAACTAGAAATAAATACCTGAAATATGACTATTCCAATGGACATGTGCTGTAAGTGTAAAAAGCACACTCAACTTTGAAGACTTCATATGAAGTAAAAGAATGTAAAGTATCTCAATAATTGTTATACTGATTATATGTTTGAATGATGATACTTTGGATATATATAAGGGAGCGACTTCACTTTCACTTTTCACTTTCATGCATTGGAGAAGGAAATGGCAACCCACTCCAGTGTTCTTCCCTGGAGAATCCCAGGGACAGAGGAGCCTAGTGGGCTGCCATCTATGGGGTTGCACAGAGTCGGACATGACTGAAGGGACTTCGCAGCAGCAGCAGCAGCAGCAAATGTATTTTAGAAGTTAATTATTTCACCTGCTTCTTTTTACAGTGTGGCTACTAGAAAACAGCATTATGTTTGTGGCTTGCTTTATGTTTCTGTTGGACAGCACTGCTGTAGTCTGATGGGACCAGCTTTGGACACAATTTGGGCTGGACAGGAATGCCATGTACTAAGTGGCTGAGGGAGTGAGTAGCTATTGAGAAGAGTCAATAATCATGTCCTCCACAAAAGGAGAGGAACGGGGGACACCTGTGTGTCTCTGTGCTCTGAAAATGACTTTTCAGTACACTGAGTGTGTTCTGGTATGTGAAACAATGGCAGCCCTCCCAAATCCACTCATTTCCCTCTTTCATGCCTGTTTTCTAGTCTACATGAAGCCATTCCCCAATCTGCTTGTAGAGAGGAAAAGATGAATTAAAGAGTGATGGGAAGAGGAAGGCAGAGGGAGGATGCTGGCAGTAATTAGTCGGTTAGCTGCACAAATAGCTAAAGTTCCATCACAGGTGAAGACGCTTCGGAAAGGCCCTGTTGACACTGCTTTGCATAAGCTTGTCATTTCCCCACTTCATATGATGGAACATTCTAACAGACACTCCTTTTCTGCTGGCTGTGTTGGCCTGCATGAAAAAGCACATAGAAGGACTTGGTTAATGGGAAGTGGAGTGCTGGTGGCTTCTTTCCTGGCACCCTGTCTGGGAGAGGGAAGAAGCTGGGGGTGGAGGTGCTATGCTAATCCCCTGTACCATCCATCCCAGAGCTCTGATTGCTTACCACGGTTGCCATTTTGATGCTTTCTGCTGATTTTCTACTCTCTTAGCCCTGTACATACTGACCATTTTTATCCACCACATTCTTTACTGTGGAGTTCCTCCAGATGCTCTTTGGCTTCCTTTCCACATAAAACCTAGTGTGTGTTAGTCACCATCACATTGTCTCTACCAGACTTTTTTCAAAGTGTCATCCGGGCCATGTGCTTCAGAATCATCTGAGGAGCTTGTTTAAAAGCAGCTCATCAGGACTTCCCTGGCAGTCCAGTGGTTAAGACTGTGCTGCCAAGGCAGGGGATGCAGTTTTGATCCCTGGTCAGCGAACTAAGATCCCACAAGCCATGTGGCAGCTAAAAGATGAAAATAAAGAGTTTGTTTGTAGGTCAGATGTTTACAAATGGAATTGAAAAAGAAAAAAGTAGTTCATCGAAGCTACTGGATTAGAATCTCTGGTGAGGTAGAATTTCTAACAGTCTCCCCAGGTGAATCCCACCCTTGCCCAAGTCTGAGAACTTCAGAGACTCTTATGGAGAGAATGAATGCAAGCAGGTGGGGAAGGGGTTGTTTTCCAGTGTGGATCCTGGTAAGGGTTCAGTCCTAAGTTGGGGAAATGGGCCTTTCTGGATTTCTGTGAGGAAAGCAGGACCAGTGTCTGGTGGACTGAAGGGTGATGGTAGTATCAAGATGAAGAAGTACGGCCAAGAAAGTGTGCTCTCTTTGGGGGCGCAGCAGCCGAGGCCAGGAAGCGACTCGTCCCTCTAGCGGCTCAAGGCCTCTCAGAAGCAGGCCACACCCTGGGGACCCAGGTGTGTTTGCTTCTGAGAAAAGGCACACTCACTGGGGATTTTCAGAAACAACTGTGGAGGTGGCGGAGGAGGTGAAGCCCTTCAGCTGGGCAGATGAGGCTTCACATGCTTTCTGGGCTTGGTAAAAATAGTAACCTGCAGTTATGCTAGTGAGGCTGGAGGACCGTTCAGTCACCGTCAAAAAATTTTTGCAAAATAGCAGGAAAGCGTCACTCATAATGCATCTTCCCCAGGATTCTGTAGCTTCAGTCTACACAGTTGAAGCCCCATTTGTGTGGGAGATGTGAGTAGAGATATTCATGCTTGTTTTCCCAGCTCTGACCAGATCTCTGTGCCCCTTGCCTCACTATATATTCAGGGACTCAACCTTTTGCCTTGAAGGCAGGGCCAGAGCTCTTCAAATCTGGCAGAGCCATTGGAGTTGCCCCAAGCAGGGAGTGTCCTGACATTTCCTGCATCCCAACAGATGCCAGAGAAGCACCAGGCATCTGAGTCAACTGCCCATCCTGGGGCCAACATAGGCATCAACACTGTACTTCTCCGCTGTGCCTTTGGAGGGTACGGTTGTGTTTTGGGAAGAGATCCAGAAGAACTGGGAGCCCTAGGCCACATTGTGAGACTTCCACCATTCCCAGAGAGCCCAAGAGCTGCTCCTTGGGGTGGAGGTGAACAAAGAGGACAGCTGCCTGGAAACTTCCCTTCCAGGCATCTCCTCTGCATCAGAGGCTTCAATCTTCAGGCTTCTCCCCTGTAATTCCTCCACCCAAGAGGCCTTTGAAATTGCCGCAGTACTGCCCAGTACACTGGAACTTTGGACTTTCCGGCTTCCAGAAAGTGGAGGCACCTGGAAAACCCAGTCTACAGGCAGGAAGGGGAAGGGGTCCCTCTGTGTGGAGGGAAGGTGGTTGTGGGGTAGGAAGCACCCTGAGATCTGGAATTCTGGGTGCCCCAGTTGAAAAAACATTTCTCTCCAGTCTACACAGTCAGCTGTCTCTGGCTGCATACATTTTGGCCTTTGACAACATGAATATTAGTTATAGTCCTGCCTGTTTTCTATTGATCTTACCTGTGAATAAACTTTTTATTATATTGAAAATTAAATTGCTAAAGAACACCTTGGTATCCTCTAGATAGAAAATGCAGGAGCCACTTCAGTTTGGACCTTTCGGGACACTGGGGTCACCATTATATGCAGGCTGCCTCTGATGGAAGGTATGGAGCTGGAATGTGTAAGAGCTGTTACTGTTCCCACAGAGCATGTTCATTCCTTTCTGACAGTATTTGAGGCTATAGGCTCTATTTCTCTCTAAAGAAAGAAAACAGTATACAATAAAAATCTTGTGACGTTAGACTAGGTGAAACTGAAGGCACTGATTTTTCTTTAGTCGAGGACACCCATTTCAATAACTGAAGAAATTGAGAATGTTTAACATTCTGAGACCATGTGAAGCTGAGTTTAAGTGAAAGATGACTCCTGGTTCTTTCAGTCTTGCTTTAAAAATAAACTATATAATTAAACAGCTATAGATACTTCTCTTGTGGGGAGGAAAACAGCAGTCAAGTTATTTTTGCAATCGTGCCAACAGGGCAGTAGGTTTCCTAACCTTTTGGCAAAATAGAGAATCAATACCAATCAGAAAAAATGCTAACAAAAGGGAAAAATCTCATGGGAGCCTCAGGCGATAAAAGATTTAAAATGTGAGTAAAACATCACAGGTCAGCATTAAAATAGACAGTACATTTTTTGCCAAGGCAAAGTATCCAGCTAATAACTAGAGGTGTAAAATGGACTTAACCACACTGAGGGGCCCTAGAATATCTACTTCACTTCCCTCTCACTTCCATACAGAAAGAAGTCTTAAAAAAAAAAAAGAAAGAAAGAAAGAAGTCTTCATAGGGAGCCAGTCACTCCACAAGCAGTCATTTGGGGTCAGATGTTTCTCCCTGAAGGTAAAGATCTCTGGGAATATAAAACTCATCCATGCCTAATTTCTCAATTTTGATAGCAAAGAGACCAGACTTGCTTTCAAAGAGGAAAACTGATTACCTGTTGGTTAGTTCTGCAAATAAATAAGATGCTTTAAAATACTTGGAAAATGATGAAGTAAAAAGTGGTCCATTATATAGACAGGCTGAATTCTGACTAAAAGCAAATTGAAGTCATCTCCATTTAAAAGGATTTTATGCTCAGTAGGTAAAGAATCCGTCTGCAATGCAGGAGACCCTGGTTCAATTCCTGAGTTGGGCATATCTACTGGAGGAGGGATAGGCTACCCACTCCAGTATTCTTGGGCTTCCCTTGTGGTTTAGCTGGTAAAGAATCCGCTGACAAGTGGGAGACTTGGGTAGGCTCTCAGGTTGGGCAGATCCCCTGGAGAAGGGAAAGACTATCAACTCCAGTATTCTGGCCTAGAGAATTTCATGGACTGCATAGTTCACGGGGTTGCAAAGAGTCAGACAGGACTGAGCAACTTTCACCATGGACTTATTAGAGAGGAACTCTCAGTTCAGTTCAGTTCAGTCACTCAGTTGGTCTAACTCTTTGCGACCCCACAGACTGAAACATGCAAGGCCTCCCAGCCCATCACGAACTCCCAGAGTTTACTCAAACTCATGTCCATTGAGTCGGTGATGCCATCCAACTATCTCATGCTTTGTCGTCCCCTTCTCCTCCTGCCATCAATCTTTCCCAGCATCAGGGTCTTTTCAAATGAGTCAGTTCTTCCCATCAGGCAGCCAAAGTATTGGAGCCTCAGCTTCAGCATCAGTCCTTCCAATGAATATTCAGGACTGATTTCCATTAGGATGGACTGGTTGGATCTCCTTGCAGTCCAAAGGACTGTCAAGAGTGTTCTCCAACACCACAGTTCAAAAGCATCAATTCTTCGATGTTCAGCTTTCTTTATAGTCCAACTCTCACATCCATACATGACTACTGGAAAATCAGTAGCTTTGACTAGATGGACCTTTGTTGGCAAAGTAATGTCTCTGCTTTTGAATATGCTATCTAGGTTGGTCATAACTTTCCTTCCAAAGAGTAAATAAGTGTCTTTTAATTTCATGGCGGCAGTCACCATCTGCAGTGATTTTGGAGCCCAAGAAAATAAAGTCTGACACTGTTTCCACTGTTTCCCCATCTATTTCCCATGAAGTGATGGGACCAGATGCCATGATCTTAGTTTTCTGAATGTTGAGCTTTACGGCAACTTTTTCACTCTCTTTCACTTTCATCAAGAGGATTTTTAATTCCTCTTCACTTTCTGCCATAAGGGTGGTGTCATCTGCATATCTGAGGTTATTGATATTTCTCCCGGCAATCTTGATTCCAGCTTGTGCTTCTTCCAGCCCAGCATTTCTCATGATGTACTCAGTTCAGTTCAGTCGCTCAGTCATGTCTGACTCTTTGCGATTCCATGAATCGCAGCATGCCAGGCCTCCCTGTCCATCACCAACTCCCAGAGTTCACTCAGACTCACATCCATCGAGTCAGTGATGCCATCCAGCCATCTCATCCTCTGTCATCCCCTTCTCCTCCTGCCCCCAATCCCTCCCAGCATCAGAGTCTTTTCCAATGAATCAACTCTTCGCATGAGGTGGCCAAAGTACTGGAGTTTC
>NW_011494936.1:2369035-2371795 GCF_000754665.1 Bison bison bison | reverse complement strand
TCCTTTTCCTATTTGGAACCAGTCTGTTGTCCCATGCCCAGTTCTAACTGTTGCTTCCTGACCTGCATATAGGTTTCTCAAGAGGCAGGTCAGGTGGTCTGGTATTCCCATCTCTTTCAGGATTTTCCACAGTACATTGTGATCCACACAGTCAAAGGCTTTGGCATAGTAGCAGGGTGATAATATACAGCCTTGACATACTCCTTTTCCTGTTTGGAACCAACCAATCTGTTGTCCATGTCCCGTTCTGTTTCTTCCTGACCTGCATACAGATTTCTCAAGAGGCAGGTCAGATGGTCTGGTATTCCCTTCTCTTTAAGAATTTTCTAGAGTTTGTTGTGGTCCATACAGTCAAAGGGAGAAGGCATTGGAATCCCACTCCAATACTCTTGCCTGGAGAATCCCATAGACGGAGGAGCCTGGTGGGCTACAGTCCATGGGGTTGCCAGCAGTCAGACACGACTGAGCAACTTCACTTTCACTTTTCACTTTCATACATTGGAGAAGGAACTGGCAACCCACTCCAGTGTTCTTGCCTGGAGAATCCCGGGGACAGGGGAGCCTGGTGGGCTGCCGTCTATGGGGTCACACAGAGTCGGACATGACTGAAGAGACTTAGCATACAGTCAAAGGCTTTGGCATAGTCAATAAAGCAGAAGTAGATGTTTTTCTGGAACTCTCTTGCTTTTTTGAATCCAACAAATGTTGGCAATTTGATCTCTGGTTCCTCTGCCTTTTCTAAAACCAGCTTGAACATCTGGAAGTTCACAGTTCACGTATTGCTGAAGCCTGGCTTGGAGAATTTTGAGCATGACTTTACTAGCGTGTGAGATGAGTGCAATTGTGCGGTAGTTTGAGCATTCTTTGGCATTGCCTTTCTTTGGGATTGGAATGAAAACTGACCTTTTCTAGTCCTGTGGTCACTGCTGAGTTTCCCAAATTTGCTGGCATATTGAGTGCAGCACTTTCACAGCATCATCTTTTAGGATTTGAAATAGCTCAATTGGAATTCCATCACCTCCACTAGCTTTGTTCATAGAGATGCTTCCTAAGGCCCACTTAACTTCACATTCCAGGATGTCTAGCTCTAGGTGAGTGATCACACCATCGTGATTATCTGGGTCATGAAGATCTTTTTTGTACAGATCTTTGGTTTACTCTTGCCACCTGTTAATATTTTCTGCTTCTGTTAGGTCCATACCATTTCTGTCCTTTATTGAGCCCATCTTTGTATGAAATGTTCCTTTGGTATCTCTAATTTTCTTGAAAAGATCTCTAGTCTTTCCCATTCTATTGTTTTCCTCTATTTCTTTGCACTGATCACCAAGGAAGGCTTTCTTATCTCTCCTTGCTTTGGAACTCTGCATTCAAATGGGAATATCTTTCCTTTTCTCCTTTGCTTTTTACTTCTCTTCTTTTCACAGCTATTTAAGGCCTCCTCAGACAGCCGTTTTGCTTTTTTTTGCATTTCTTTTTCTTGGGGATGGTCTTGATTCCTGTCTCCTATACAGTGTCATGAACCTCCATCCATAGTTCATCAGGCACTCTGTCTATCAGATCTAGTCCCTTAAGTCTATTTCTCAATTCCACTGTATAATCGTAAGGGATTTGATTTAGCTCATACTTGAATGGTCTAGTGGTTTTCCCTACTTTCTTCAATTTAAGTCTGAATTTGGCAATAAGGAGTTCATGATCTGAGCCACAGTCAGCTCCCGGTCTTGTTTTTGCTGACAATATAGAGCTTCTCCATCTTTGGCTGAAAAGAATATAATCAATCTGATTTCGATGTTGACCATCTGGTGATGTCCATGTGTAGAGTCTTCTCTTGTGTTGTTGGAAGAGGGTGTTTGCTATGACCAGTGCGTTCTCTTGGCAAAACTCTATTAGCCTTTGCCCTGCTTCATTCTATACTCCAAGGCCAAGAGATCGCCTTTATCTTCATTAATTTAAAGTGAAATCGCTTTAAGATAGTTTCATTACTTTAAACTATCTTCCATAGTTTAAAGTGAATTCACTCAGTCATGTCTGACTCTTTGTGACCCCATGGACTGTAGCCTACCAGGGTCCTCTGTCCATTGAATTTTCCAGGCAAGAATACTGGAGTGGGTTGCCATTTCCTTCTCCAGGAGATCTTCCTGACCCAGGGATTGAACCGGGGTCTTCTGCATTGTAGGCAGACACTTTACCATCTGAGCCACCAGGGAAGTCCCCTCCATAGTTTGGCCCCAGGTCAATAACAGGGAGGGAACACAACCTCACCCATCAACAGAAAATTAGAGTAAAGATTTACTGAATTTGGCCCCACCCATCAGAACAAGAACATCTTTCAAATCCTGAAAGATGATGCTGTGAAAGTGTTGCACTCAATATGCCAGCAAATTTGGAAAACTCAGCAGTGGCCACAGGACTGGAAAAGGTCAGTTTTCATTCCAATCCCTAAGAAAGGCAATGCCAAAGAATGCTCAAACTACCACACAATTGCACTCATCTCACATGCTAGTAAAGTCATGCTCAAAATTCTCCAAGCCAGGCTTCAGCAATATGTGAACCGTGAACTTCCTGATGTTTAAGCTGGTTTTAGAAAAGGCAGAGGAACCAGAGATCAAATTGCCAACATCCGCTGGATCATGGAAAAAGCAAGAGAGTTCCAGAAAAACATCTATTTCTGCTTTATTGATTATGCCAAAGCCTTTGACTGTGTGGATCACAATAAACTATGGAAAATTCTGAAAGAGATGGGAATACCAGACCACCTAACCT
>NW_011494936.1:2348464-2368776 GCF_000754665.1 Bison bison bison | reverse complement strand
ACCCTTATGGCAGAAAGTGAAGAGGAACTCAAAAGCCTCTTGATGAAAGTGAAAGAGGAGAGTGAAAAAGTTGGCTTAAAGCTCAACATTCAGAAAATGAAGATCATGGCATCCAGTCCCATCACTTCATGGGAAATAGATGGGGAAACAGTGGAAACAGTGTCAGACTTTATTTTTCTGGGCTCCAAAATCACTGCAGATGGTGACTGCAGCCACAAAATTAAAAGACACTTGCTCCTTGGAAGGAAAGTTATGACCAACCTAGATAGCATATTCAAAAGCAGAGACATTACTTTGCCAACAAGGTCCATCTAGTCAAGGCTATGGTTTTTCCACTGGTCATGTATGGATGTGAGAATTGGACTGTGAAGAAGGCTGAGCACCAAAGAATTGATGCTTTTGAACTGTGGTGTTGGAGAAGACTCTTGAGAATCCCTTGGACTGCAAGGAGATCCAACCAGTCCATTCTGAAGGAGATCAGCCCTGGGATTTCTTTGGAAGGAATGATGCTAAAGCTGAAACTCCAGTACTTTGGCCACCTCATGCGAAGAGTTGACTCATTGGAAAAGACTCTGATGCTGGGAGGGATTGGGGGCAGGAGGAGAAGGGGACGACAGAGGATGAGATGGCTGGATGGCATCACTGACTCGATGGACGTGAGTCTGAGTGAACTCCGGGAGTTGATGATGGACAGGGAGGCCTGGCGTGCTGCGATTCATGGGGTCGCAAAGAGTCGAACGTGACTGAGCGACTGAACTGAACTGATCTGATCAGAACAAGACCCAATTTCCCCTCAGTCAGTCTTTAAGCTGCCATAAGCCTCTTACCCTTCTCCATCAGAGGGCAGATAGACTGAAAACCACAATCACAGGAAATTAACCAATCTGATGTCATGGACCACAGCCTTGTCTAACAGTGAAACTATGAGCCATGCTGTGTAGGGTCACCCAAGATGGACGGGTCATCTTGGAGTGTTCTGACAAAACATGGTCCACTGGAGAAGGGAATGGCAAACCACTTCAGTATTCTTGCCTTGAGAACCCCATGAACAGTATGAAAAGGCAAAAATATAGGACACTGAAAGATGAACTCCCCAGGTCAGTAGGTGCCCAATATGCTACTAGAGAGTAGTGAAGAAATAACTCCATAAAGAATGAAGAGACAGAGCCAAAGCAAAAACAACACCCAGTTGCAATGTGACTGATGATGAAAGCAAGGTCCGATGCTGTAAAGAGCATAGGAATCTGGAGTGTTAGGTCCATGAATCAAGGCAAATTGGAAGTGGTCAAACAGAAGATGGGAAGAGTGAACGTCGACTTTTTAGGAATCAGTGAACTAAAATGGACTGGAATGGGTGAATTTAACTCAGATGACCATTATATCTACTACAGTGGGCAAGAATCCCTTAGGAGAAATGGAGTAGCCATCATAGTCAACAAGAGTCTGAAATGCAGTACTTGGATGCAGTCTCAAAAACAACAGAATGATCTCTGTTCGTTTCCAAGGGAAAGCATTCAATATCATGGTAATCCAAGTCTATACCCCTACCAGTAATGCTAAAGAAGCTGAAGTTGAATGGTTCTATGAAGACCTACAAGACCTTCTAGAAAAATCACCCAAAAAAGATGTCCTTTTCATTATAGGGGACTGGAATGCAAAAGTAGAAGTCAAGAAATACTTGCAGAGAGAAACTCTCAGTAGTTAGTAGTTATTCAGGGTCATCAGTTGCTACTGAATGCTCTCACCATGGGAATTTCCATATTTCAAAACCTAATCCTTACACAAAACAAAAACCCTGTTATGGAATCTAGCTATTATCAAGGGAGTGCATTTGGCAAATATAAATCAATTCTTTTTTTTTTTTTTCCATATCATGGAGAGTGGATCTGTATCTTCACCATTTGAAAGAATGCAATCCACTTCTAGAGACAATCTATCTGGGCTGATCTTATGTACCCTAAAGCTGCTACATCAGTGCCTGAAGATCTCCATGATAAGGCTGGCCATGACAAATTAAATATTTTAATAACTAGAGTCTAAGCTTGCACCCAGATTTCATAGTATTTTAGAATTTAAAATATTATTATTATTATTTTAGAATTTAGAATTTTTTAAAAGTGTATTGCAGAACCTAACTCACATCTTTGTGTTAAAATGAACTGCATTTTAAATTCATTTAAAATGAATGTGAGTTTATCACAGGGGCATGATAACAACAGCTAGTTCTTATTCCTGTTTCTCAATTAACCATGTGGCGTTAATTGGCATTAATTGGCGTTCATGTAATAATGGTTAATACTTTATACTTATTGAGCACACACAAATGTGCTAGGCATGATGCTAGGCCCTTTATTTACATGAGTTTTTGCAGTCAATTCTCATAGCATCCCTATGATGTTATTACAGCCGCTTTACAGATACAGAAACTGAGGGTTGGTGAACTTGGGCAGGGTCACCCACCTCTACCACCAAAATGAGGCCAAGGCAGTTTGGTAGGAATGTGGGCCCTTAACAAGCACTGCACGTGGTTTCCCTGAGTTCAGGCGATGTGGACTGTGTCCATATTCACATGCATACCACCTCATTACTCAGCTACTATTTCTGCTCTAGAACTGCCAATATTTTCAGTCCTTATGAATTTTCATTCAATTTTCTTCCTTTTAGTTTTCCCTCTCCCATTTATTTCCTGTTTCCAGAATTGTTTGTCTTACACAATAGGTAGTTATCTAGAAATGCTTGTTTTCTCAGTGTTAAATGCCACGAATATTGTTCAATTTGTTGTTTTTGCTGTTCTGGCTGGTCTAGCTTCAGTAATATAGCTTTTACTTCAATTTAGAGGAAGCGTGCAGAGGAAATAACTCAATATCTCTTATTTACATACTGATGTGTGGGATTCACAAATTATAAAGGTGGCATCTGATAATGCAGTGCCTGTACTGCCCTTTTCTTTATACATTCTAAAATGGTGACACAAATCACTATCCTTGTAGTTGATGTTTTCCTGGAGCAATCTGATATTTGCTGAAAGATCTAAAATGCAAGTTTCTTTCTTTTTGAAAAATTACAGCTATTCTTCCTTCACATGAAGTTGTTATACAGTTGATCTCCAACTGGGAACATTCTAATTAAGAAACATAGGAGAACTTGATGGTGCAAGATATATTTGTGAACAATGAAGTAAAAGTATTAATGTTTCATGTTCATTGTAGCAATATTTATAATAGCTTAAAATTGAGAATAATGTAAATGTGCCTAAGCAAGTGATTGGTTAAATAAACTATGTCATCCATATTTTAGAATATCATACTGCCCCCCCCAAATATTTTAGAACATATTTTGAAGGTATAGGAGAAAACTGTATGATAGATTATTAAGTGACAAAAGCAAATGATGAAGTCGTATGAGTTATTCCTTAATCCAAGAATTATTTAGATGTCTATTTTTACTTTTCCAAAAATAAACTTTTTATTTTTGTTGTTGAGTTTACTATTTGATATTTTTTGTATTATTGTGGACAGACAACACTGTCTCTATGATATCAGTTCTTGGAAATTTGTTGAAATTTTCTTCTTATTTGGTACAGGCCTCGGGGCAGCCAATTTTTATACTTGTATATTGGCTGGATTTTCTTTTCACATGACAACTCAAAATTAATTTCCATACACGAAACTGGGCTTGGTGCCCCAATCTTTCTCGGATATCTCCCAAATCAAACTCTACCTGATATTGATATTTGTGTTCGAGTCTTGTCTGGATTCTGGAAATAAAAGACACATTTTTGACCAGTTCTAGAATGCAAGTCAGAGCTTATGGGATTAATCATTTTCTTTTCTCAGTTTGACATTTTATAATATAAGTGTTAAGCTACAAAAGATGATATATTTATTGGTTGATGTTGGCTATAGATCAGGGTTTCTCATCTTCAACACCATTGATATTTCGAGCTGGAGAACTTTTTGTTGAGGGGGTATGTAGTCTCGTGCATTGTAGAATGTCCAGCAGCATCCTTAGCCTCTACCCTCTAGATGCCAGTAGCAAAGACTCCCTCCCCAGTTGTGACAATTAAAACTGTCCTCTAGGGGGCAAAATCACCCCCAACTGAGAATTATTATTATAGAGAAATGGCAAGTTCCCTTTTAAAACTAGTGACTAGTGTGGGTTTCACTGAGTCAATAAGCACTGTATTGTAATAAGTCAATGTATTGAGTCTTTAATGTGTACAAGGCATGGTGCTTTTACAGAAACAGTTTTTATTTAGGCATATAGAAAGTAAGCTAAGGTCTGCCTTACTCTCATGAAGTCATCTGTGGAGCATGATGACTTAGTAATACCAGGTTTCACTCTGTACTATGAAGGCAATCACTCTGTCTTCTCAGAGACCTTGGAAGAATGTGTGCACAGAGCGTCAAAGCCTGCCGGGACATACCGTCACTCAACAAATTGCAGCTTTTACTATTATTATTATTCAAACTGACTTCATGCATGTAGACCAGGACCATCAACTGGCTTGAGGAGTCTGCCCCTTCAGCTCACAATACACACAACACCCACACATCTTTCTGAATTGTTTTTACCAGAACAATCTCAGCATCCATGAGCAAACAAACAAGCAAACAAATGCATTAAAGAAAATCATGTGAAGCAACTGAGTATCTGGCCAATAGTTAAAGTTCATGTTCCAAAGCCCCTCTGTGCCTCGGAAGAACCATGGTCTCTGCAACAGCGTATGACCCACGTGCTATTTATGTCTTGGGTGGCACATCGATGCTACTGCTGGAGGAACGAACGGCTGTTTGGAGACTTCTTTTGCCTGGTTCATTATCTGTTTTAAACTATCAGGGCTCCATCTGAGTGGGCCAACAGGAAGCCTGCTTTTGATTTAACAGTGCTCTGAACAAGCTCCTTCTATGGCTTTCCAAGAATTAATTACAGAGCTTAGTAAAGGCGCCGGCTGCAAAGTCCCACAGATGCCTTTATGAGCAATTACAGCAGCCACACTGATGCCAGTAGAATAAGAATTTCCTTGGAGGACTGCTTGGAAAGAGAGGACTGGCTTGTGGAAATATAGGCACACAGAGTTCCCATCTGTAGTTTACAGGGGAATTAAAAAGTCACAAAGCGAGAAGAGATTGGTTGACGGTGCACAACATCTGTGTTATTGGGCACTTGTAGACCTAGGCTTGTGTAATTTGACCAGAAAAAAAAAAAAGAGAGATCATTTGATATGTTGAGATTGGAGCACTGTAGAGGGAAAGAAACACCTTAGAGCTCACCAGGGAAGGGTGCAAAGCCAAAGAAGTCTGGGATCTAATTGCATGTCCGTGCAGCACAGAGTCATTCAGACTGGTGGGCTTGCAACTCTGGGCATGAAGCAAATCCATACAGTGGCTCTTAACCAACTGTAGCAATCGAGTGAGTCCTGGGAGCATGTTTGTTTTAGGAGGGCAAATTGAATACTGCTGGACTCCTTGCTCAGATGTTTCCATTTTTTGTATTGGCAGTATGACTGTATTGACAAGATGCAGAGGTGAATCCAGTGGGAAACCCATTGAGAGAAGGGGGTTCCTTTGCTGAGCAAAGGATTGTACAAACCTTCCTGGGCAGGTGCCCGCTGTCTCCTGCAGGGCAGGCTCACTGCTACCATGCAGGTGGATGGAGCTAAAATGGCTTTCCATAGCTACTTAGTGAATGAATGAAGAGATGAATGACTCAGAACTGGTCACTTCACAAGCCACCCACTTACACCATTAGAAAGAAATTAAAGTAGTGGGAGAAACCACTCAGCCTCTTATTCTTGTTGGTAACAAGGGTAGATTTTAGAAGGGCAGACATTTTAATATAAATATCCAGCTGTGCAATAGTCTCATGGACTTTAATTACGGGTCCTACTCACCAGGGACCTGTATGTCCCCTCTCTCCTTGTGTCCTGGGCTGTTGGATGCTAAGAGTGAAACTTTGTCTCCCAGTAATTGAAGAATGTGGCCTCTGGGTCTCTCTGCACTTGTGGGTTTTGCCTGGTGCCAGTGTTTTCATGTACACAAGGAAGTTCCACACTTACTCCTTGCCCACACATTTGTGAGCTTTTTGTAGAGGCATGGGGCTCCTGGCCAAAATCTGTTACCGTAATTGAGAAAAATAAATTTAAAAATTAAGTTTGCTCCTATAATTTTGTTTTCCTGTGGGGAACTGTCTAAATCATCGTCAAACAATCCTTTTGCTCTTAATCATTTCTCCCTGTTCTTAAACATTTGGGGAAACGAAATTCTCCATTTGGATGAATGGGTCATTCTCACCAGCCTTTACCAGACAGCATAAGCCCCTTAGAGGTCTTGTCCAATCTTGCAGTTTTTGTAGACTGTAACTTCCAAATTTGCATTTCCAGCCCAGCCTGTTCTCCCAAGACAGGCTCCTGTCTCTAAGACAACTACACCCAACTCCTGAACTCATTGATGCAAATCTGTGCCACCTGGTCTCCCGCGACATCAGGAGATGGCCAGTTCAGCCTTCCAGCAGCTCAGGTTAAATACTTTGTCATCAGGGACTTCCTTGGTGGCTCCGTGGTTAAGAATCTGCCTGCCAATTCAGGGCACACAGGTTCAGTCCCTGGTTTGGGAAGATCCTACATGCCCCAGGACAGCTAAGACTGCACGCGGCAACTACTGAAGCCCGAAACTAGAGAAAGCCTGCACACGGCAATGAAGACCCATCACAGCCAAAAACAAAAAATAATTTAAAAAAAACTTTGTCATTCATAAAAAGGAATGAAATATTTCCATTTGCAGCAACATGGACAGACCTAGAGATTATCATACTGAATGAAGTCAGACAGAGAAAGACAAATATTATGTGATATCACTCCCATGTGGAATCTGAAAAATAATGCAGATTAATCTATATACAAAACAGAAATAGACTCACAGACATAGAAAGCAAATTTATGGTCACCAAAGGCAAAAGAAGGAGGGAGGGATAAATTAGGAGTAGGGGTTAGTAGATACTACTATATATAAAGTAGATAAGCAATAAGGATTTATTATATAGCACAGGGAACTATAGTTGATATAACCTATAATGGAAAAGAATCCTAAAAAAGAATAAAAATACATATGCATAAGAATATATACATATGGGCTTCCCTGGTGGCTCACACAGTAAAGAATCTGCCTGCAATGCAGGAGACCTGGGCTCTGTCCCTGGGTTGGGAAGATCCCATGGAGAAGGGAATGGCTACTCACTCCTGTATTCTTGCCTGGAGAAGTGCATGGACAGAGGTGCCTGGTGAGCTACAGTCCATGGGGTCGAAAAGAGTCAGACATGACTGAGCGCTTTTACACACACACATATATATAACTGAATCATTTTGCTGTCCACCTGAAACTAACACAATATTGTAAATCAATTATACTTCAATTAAAAAAAAAAAAGCAAACAAAAAACTTTGGCATCAATCTGGACTCTTTGCTTTTGCTCACCTATCCTGCCCTATACCATCTAATCTGCTCGGAAAATCTGTGACTCCTTCTTCAAAAATCTATCTGCAACCCAACCATTTCTCCCACCGCCTCTGCTACCACTCGAGACTAGGTTACTTTTGTCTCTTAACTAGTTACTTCAGTTAGTGAGGATTCGGGGCCAAGTTCCAATGTGTGTGTGTCAGGGCTGGGGCGGTGCATGGGAGGGGTGATGAGTTTCTCCACAGATTCCACAAAAACTCTGCTTCATCAGTTATGTGCCCTACAATTCATTTCAATTCCGTCACTATCTACCCAGAGATAGTATCAGATTCCACAGGTTAAGGGCTCAGTCCTACAAGACGGTCCCCCTCCCTCTTCAGAGGCCAGCCTCAAGTCCTGGTTGTTACTTGTGCTTCTGATCAACCTAAAGATGGGAAGTTCCAACAATGTTGTCCTTTGTTTGATTAATTTGTTAGAGCAGCCCACAAAACTCAGGGAACCATTGTACTTACCAGACTGCTGGCTTATTATAAAAGGGTAGAACTCAGGAACAGTCTGGAGAAGGAAATGGTAACCCGCTCCAGTATTTTTGCCTAGAGAATCCTGTGGACAGAGGAGCCTAGTGGGCTGCTGTCTATGGGGTTGCACAGAGTCGGACACGACTGAAGCAACTTAGCATGCATGCATGCATTAGAGAAGGAAATGTCAACCCACTCCAGTATTCTTGCCTGGAGAATCCCAGGGACAGAGGAGCCTGGTGGGCTGCCATCTATAGCGTCGCACAGAGTCGGACAAGACTCAAGTGACTTAGCAGCAGCAGCAGCAGGAACAGTCAGATGGAAGAGATGCACAGAGTAAGGTGTAAGGAAAGGACAAGGAGCCTCCACGTCTCCCCTGGGTGCACCACCAAAGCTGCATGTGTGTGCCAGTCCAGAAGCAAGACAAAGCCTGTCCTTTTGGACATTTATGGAAGCTTCATAGTGAAGTCCTGTAGTATAGATGTGATTGATGAAATTGTCGGCCATCAGTGATTGCGTCAACCTCTAGTTACTCTCCCATCCCAGGAGGTCCGGTGATGGGGCCTGGGGGATGGGACTGAAAGTTCCAACCCTCTTAACACCTGGTTGGTTCCTCTGTGACCAACCCCCATCCTTAGGTGACCTAGGGACTCACCAAAAGTCACCTCATTTACGTAACAAAGGGCATCTGTTTTGCTTTCTTCACTTAAGAAATTTCAAGGATGTTAGGAACTCTGTGCCAGGAAGAGATCAAAAAACAAATACGCATTTCTTATTATGAATCACAAGATCACACTTGGATATTTAGCGTCTCCTAACTGGTCTCCTTACCTCTATCCTTGCCCCTGAGGTTCTTCTCAACACAGTGGCCAGGGTGGTTCTTTTAAAACCGAGTCTCATCATATCACTCCTCAGCCCGCAACCCTCAGGGGTGTCGCATCTCGCCAAGAGTAAAGCCAGGGCCTTCCAGGGGACTACGAGGCTGTGTAAGATCACGCCCCCCACCCCTTCTCGCTCTGTGGTCTTTCCTCCTCTCTCCCTCTTGCTTACTCTGCTTTAGCAACACTGGCCTGCTTACAGCTCCTGGCCATGACCTTGCACTGACTGTTGACCTTGCTGGAACATTCTCACCCCAGAAATCCACAAAGCTAACTGACTCATGTTCAACCAAGCTCAGATATTCTCTATGAGGCCTGCTCTGGGCATCCTCTTTAGAACTGCCATCTGCCCCACTGCCCCTCTGAATTCCAAACTCCTCTTATCCTTCAGTATTTATATTTTCCTTTAACCCACATCACTCTCCAATATAATATATGGTTTCTTTATTCATTGTGGTCCTTGTTCATTGTCTGTTTCTCCCAATTAGGATCTAATCTCTGTCAGGACAGATATTTTTGACTATTTTGTTTAGTGATACATTTCCACTGCCTAGAAGTTTCTTTGTACAAATGTTTGTACAAGGAAACACCTTCCTTCATCATATGTAAAAATGTATGAGGTACTATATAAACAGGCAAAGGATTCAATTATTGAAAGGGAACGAGTACAGAAATGAATGGTTTGGCTCAATTTCACTTTTTTCCTCTTCACCTACGATGTACAATAGATGAGTCAAATCCATCAAATTTTAGATTCATTAGGCTGGAAACTGCTTTTGTAGGTAGGGACCAATCAACCCAGTTTGGCACTCTGTTCTAACCCTGACCCTGAGCTCTGCACTTGGTAGGTACTCCACATTATGAGCTGAATGAACTACGAATGAATTTAGGGCTTAGTCTTTCCATCCACACAAAGGTCTATGACGGACTGCATTCTGGGTCACTGAAACAAACTATTTACCTATATTTTTAAACTAAGAAATAAATTCACTAATGTGAGGTTTTTTTTTTTTTTTAAATTAAGGATGCGGTAGGGTAGGGGGATGTTGTGGTGGAAGAAGTAGATTTGGGAGTTGGAAATCCTGGGTGCAGTTTCTGGCCCCAACACACTGTGAACAGTTTTACTTATTCAGGGTACTATATGACTTTGTATGTGCTGTTTCACTTGTCTGAATATCTGTTTCCTTTTCTAAAAAGTGTGGGAAATGACTGTAAAATCTGGAGAGATTTTTCTAAACATTCTTTCTTTCTAAGAAAAAGAAGCAGCAGTAACTTTTGTTCACTTTCCTTCCTTCTTTCATTCTTCCTATTCCCTTCCTCAGCAGCTAAAGAATGAGACTCTAAGGAAAAAATAATTATTAATGCTAGAGCAGCTGGACCAGGTTTGAATCCAGGATCTGCTTCCCACCAGCTGTATGACTTGGGGGTAAATCATTTAACTCTGCTGAGCATCATTTCCTCATCTGAAAAATGGGATAAATACTTCCTGCCCTCCAGGATTATATCACATGGATCATAGGAGATGATGTCCACTGCACTGTACACCATCTGGCACAAAGGAAGCATTAGGCGGATGGTCGCTATGGGTAAGGACGCACGGGAAGGAAAGAGGGCATGTGTGCCCTTTGAGAAGTGGAGTAACTCAGAGGTGGGGGCCTCCCAGTGAATAGCGTTTGAGGGATTTGCACACCAACCTGCGTTGCAGGGTTTCTCAAAATCATTCTATGACATACATAGAAGATGGCAAAAGTGTTCTATAATCACATTTTTGTAAAAAACAAACCAAAAAAAAAAAAAAAACCATGCCACTGCTTTTCACTTCTTAATAGTTATGGAGAAGAATGTGGTCTCTCCGTGGTGGGTGGATATATTTGACAGAAGGCTCTCTTTCCTGCTCTAGAGAACAAAATGCCCATCTGTATCGGAGAGACTCTGACTTGGGCTCAGTAATATAAGGATATGACTTCTTCTTTTTTTTAAGAATTAAAGTTTAAAATTTTTATTTATGTATTTATATTTGGCTGTGAGGGGTCTTCATTGCTGTGAGAGCTATTCTCTAGTTGTGGAGAGTGGGGGTTACTTTCTAGTTGCTGCGAAACATATGGGATCTTCTGGGATCAGGGATTGAATGCGTGTCTCCTGCATTGGCAGGCAGATTCTTTACCACTGAGCCACCAGGTAGGTCCTCTTTTTTTTTTAAGTACATTTATTTATTTATCTGGGCTTCCCTGATGGCTCAGTGGTAAAGACTCCACCTGCCAAGCAGGAGATGCGGTTCCATCCCTGGGTCGGGAAGATCTCCTGGAGAAGGAAATGGCAACTCACTCCAGTATTCTTGCCTGGGAAATCCCATGGACAGAGGAGCCTGGAGGGCTGCAATCCATGGAGTCACAAAAGAATTGGATATGACTGGGTGACTAAACAATAACAACAATTTATTTAATTTATTTTTGATTGCACTGGTTCTTTACTGCTACACTCGAGCTTTCTCTACTTGTGGTGAGCTGGGGCTACTTTCTAGTTTCGGTGAATGGGCTTCTCACTGAAGTGGCTTCTTATGGAGTACAGGCTCTAGGGTGTGTGGGCTTTATAGGTTGCAGCACACGGGCTTAGGTGCATGAGACACACGGAATCTTTGGGGACCAGGGATCAAGCCCATGTCCCCTGGGCTGGCAGGTGGATTCTTATCCACTGTACCACAAGGGAAGACCTGGTTTTCTTTTTTTGAGTATTTTTCAAATATATATTTTAGTATATTAATTTATTTTCATTTATTTATTTTGCTGCACTAGTCAGTTGCGGCATGTGGGATCTAGTTCCCCAACCAGGAATCAAATGGGGCTCCCTGCACTGGGAACTCAGTCTTAGTCACTGGACAACCAGGCAAGTCCCAAGGCTATGGTTTCCTAAGCAAAGTAAATTATTTTTTAAAAAGAAAGAAAGAAAAAAGGGGGGAAAAGCCCAACTGAGTGTTTTTTCTCCAAAGCAGAATTTGTAAGCAAAACTGATGGCCTGAAGGCTATATCATTCATGTCCTTTCTCTTTATATAGCCCTTCATTAGCCTCTATTGGATCCAAATCCTGATGTGTTTAATTAGATTTAATTTTTGGAGATGGAGAAGAAATAATTAAATTATCTGGGCCCCAGAAAAACAAAAGACCCTTATTTCAGCCATCCATCAGGCCTTGACATCTAGTGTATTGCAAGCTATAATTCAAATGAAAATATTCCACCTGAAAGTATAGTGCCCCTGTCCATGATATCATTAAAGGAAATCATTAAGCATTTATGCAGCACTTTGTGCCGGAAAAGTGCTTTACAGTTATTTTTATTGCTCACCAAAACCCTCTGAGGAAGGTCCTTCTCTACTTAAACCAAAGTAGAGAGAAGAGATTAAATTACTTAGGGTTTGAGAGAGAAAAAATAACTAAATGACTGTATCAGAATGAGACCTCTGAGCGCCAAAGTCAGCTGTTTTATTGAATCCACTGAACCATTCCCTTAGAAGTTTATTCACTGTATAAAGCGTTATCTGATTCGGGGTTGACTGTTTTTTCTTTGATACCTAGATCATTGAGGATGTAGCCCTAGTGCAAGAATTACTCCATGTACAATCACTTCCTTTCATCATGAGCATCTCTGAAGATGCTATGTTCCTAAAGAAATTTAATTAAAAAGAAAAAAAATCAGTGTATTTTAAAAGATAGGCTTTGTTATGCTCTGGCATTAAGTGAACCCTGGACTCTCTGTGACTTAGCCCTCATATTAACATTTGCCTTCCAGGTTGGAGGGTACACCTCCATCGAGTGACTCAGGGATCCAGGCTCCCTCCATCTCAATGCCTGGTTTCCAGGGTTACTGAAGCAGGAAGAAGGCAAATGTGTGGGACTCCTGGGTACTTTTGACTGTTCCTAAGTACTCTGGACCAAAGCAATACACAGTCCACCAGCCCTTCTGCTCCTAGTCTTTTGGTCAGAGACAGTCACATGGTCCCTGGACTAACAGCAGCAGAGGTTGGAAATGTCAGGGAGCAGAGGGACCGTTTGTGCACTCGTGCTTCTTTGGCAGACTGGTTTTGGTTGGATTTTAATTCTTTCTTTTGAACTCTGCATTCAAAATGTTTGTGATACGATTAATTCAATTTTTGTCCAAAATCAGTGACATGACATTCCTTGTGATACTTCTTTATGGCGTCACATTGTCTAATGCTTTATCCTTTTCAAAATCCTTTTCCATGTTTCATTTCATTTGATTGCAGTAGAATTTCTGACAGTTAAGGGAACTGCTGGACTTCCTTTTCATTTTCTTAGGTTCAACAGCTTTGGTACCCAGGAAGCAAGATCTACAAACGGAAGGAGGATATAATCTGTTAGCTCACCCTCTGGAACTGGTCTAGCACACAGGATTATCAACAACAGCAGTCTTATATAACTGGAACTAAATCTTGGTAGACTGTTACTGTGTCTTTTGTTCCCTGTTAGAGATGTGAGTGACATCTGGCCTGTGTTTGTGGAAGCTGCTTGGAGGAATGGGAGGTGGGATGGGATGGACTGACTGAGTCTGGGAGCCAGAGTAAAGCTATACTGTTTCCCAGCCAGGCAAAGCCAGGGGTTGGAAGTTATTCACAGCCTTACCTAATATCTTTGTTTCAGCAGTTATGAAAAAAACTTCTGAGGTGATTCTGAATTTAAAAGATCATGAAAATGAAAATAAAGTGTGAAATGGCATGAACACAGTTACACAAGTAATTGGAAGTTCTGAATTGTGGGATGATTTCCTTTGGTAGTGGTGAGGGCAAATGTAGAGAAGGAAATGGTAACCCAGTGTTCTTGCCTGGAGAATTCCATGGACAGAGGAGCTTGGCGAGCTACAGTCCATGGGGTCGAGGGCAAACTTAGATTTCAACTTTTGCTCCTAATATATTTTCTTAAAACATTATTGCCAGTAGAGTGGATAGGGTCCATGGACTAGTTTATGAAGAAAGCCGATAATGAATATGTTTATAGACTGACCAGTCTGTGTTCTGACTTTAACGTCTAGGTCCTTCAACTAACGCTGACAACTTTGACCTGATTTGGGGAGTCAATTATATTTGGCTGGGTTGCTGAGCTCTTTCTCAGAACCTCTTCTCCAGGCAGTTGCCAACTGCTCTTTTTGTAACTGTGTTGTAAAATCTGAGGAAAGTTGTCTTGGGTCATTGCCCAGGACCTAATGCCCCAATTGTAGACGTACATGGTTGCAAATCTTTATATTCCATTAGAGCTGAAACCAGACATCACCCACATCCTCCCAAAGCTCTCAATAACTAGAAAGATTATCTGATGTCCTCTTTGCCTAATGGAATGCAAGGAATCTTATCTCTCTATTAAGGTAACAATTTCAAAGTCCAGCATAGCCCTTCTGGATGCTTTTAAAACCAGTATTGTCTTTTATAACTTATACAAGATTTCAAGCTTAATGTACTAAAAAGATTAGTATAGCTCCCTTACCTCTGTTCTGTCCACTGACTTGAATAATTTGGGTAGCTTTCTATTTCGTACAATCACACGTTGCTTAACTAAGCCTCTGAAAACTGAAATGGTGTCTAGAAGTGTCACTAAAACATCATCAAGTTTCACCTCTCCAAAATGTGAGCAGGATATTATTGTCCTCAGAACATTAATATTTCTTTGGGACTCATAATGATTATACCAAAATGTAGCCTTTTCTTTAGATTTGTTTAGAAGAAAACAGTAATGTTTAATCAGAAAATACATATATATTTAGCAAGGCGGGGTGGGGTGCGGGTGACTCAGGAAGAGTACAGTGGGGAAAAAATGAAGAAAGAGCAAAACTGTCTACACAGCCTTTGCTGCTGGGCTCTGAGCTATTCTCATCCTGTCAGCACAATTAATGAAGGAAAAATAGTCCCCAGAAGAAATGTGGCTGGAGGCACTGACCTGCCCTCCATTCCCCTCATGCCAAGAGGGACAAAGTCTAGAGAAAGTTTCCCCAGTGGAGTTACTGGGAAAGTGACTCCTTGGCCCTGGGTAAAACCTCCTTTCTCTATCAAGCTCAGGGGCAAGTTAATTCAGGGCTGAGAGTATATACAGAGCTGCCAGTGCAGAGGAAGAATCTCTTTTCTCAAATAGTTTCCGGCATATCTGGGGAGGAAATATTTATACCCTAGAAATGATGAATGGACCTCACAAAGCAGGGGGTAACCCAGAGCTGGCTTTGGGGGTTTGCAGGTAAGAATAAGGGTAAGGTAAGGGTAAGCTTTCCTTCTGGGGCACGGGGGAAAGACTTCAGGAAAAAGGCGATCCTGGGTAAACCGAAAAGGAAATACAGCTACAGCTGGATGGGGAGATAGAAAGAATATAGATGCAGGGTTGTGCATTGGATTAATGGAAACAGCCTGGTCAGAGGGAAGGCTTTCAACTGGGTTGCTGCAGTTAACACTGAAAAATTTCTTGAGTTTCTGCCACCTCCCTCTAAATGCCAATTACACCTGAATCCATTTTCCATAAAAGTGTTGACTGTTGGTTTAGTCTGCATAATCCAAGACAGTCTTCAACTTTATTTCATGCATTTTACAGTAGGCTCATCTGAGATTTCAGATATCTCATAATTTTTGTGTGTATATGTGACTTCAGAAAGAGATGTGAGAAATTATGCTAATAAGAAAGTCATCTCTTATTTTCTTAAATGTCTTTTTTTAAAAAAAATATTGTTTTGATGCAGACCATTTTTAAAGTCTTTATGGAATTTGTTACAATATTGCTTCTGTTTTATGTTTCTGTTTTTTGGCTGCCAGGCATGTGGCAGACCAGGAATCAGACCTGCACCCTCTACATTGGAAGGAGAGTCTTAACCACTGGACTCCTAAGGATGTCCCACCTTCTCTTATTTTGAAAAAGGAAAACTTAAATCAATATTTCATCTTTTGTTTATAATGTACATACTCAAATCCTAATTTTTCTTAGGTACTAGTAGCAATGGGTAGGGCTTTTCTGGTGGTTTAGTGGTAAACAATATGCCTACAATGAAGGATACCAGGGTTTGATCCCTGGGTTGGGAAGACCCCCTGGAGAAGGAAATGACAACCCACTCCAGTATTCTTGCCTGAAGAATCCCATGGACAGAGGAGCCTCTTGGGCTACAGTCCATGGAGTTGAAAAGAGTCACACGTGACTAAGTGACTTTCACTCACTCACTCGGCAATGGGTAAGCACCTGGCAGTAATAGGAAAACCTTGTGTCTGTGTGTGCTAAGTTGCTCCAGTCGTGTCCGACTCTGAGTGACCCTATGGACTGTAACCTGCCAGGCTTCTGTGTCCATGGGATTCTCCAGGCAAGAATACTGGAGTGGGTTGCCGCTTCCTCCTCTAGAAGGTCTTCCTAACCCAGGGATCGAACCCTTGTCCCTTACGTCTCCTGAATTGGTGGGCAAGTTCTTTAGCACTAGCGCCACCTGTGGCAAAGGGAAGCCCTTACATTTTACATTTACAAAACATTTGCATATTTATTATCTCATGTGGGCAGTCATTACCGTTTCAGTTTTTCATTCTTCCTGCTGAGGGTTTTCCACAGAGTTGCAGAGCTAACTAATGGAAGAGCCTACCTTCAAGCCCAGGCCTCCGGACTCCCAGATTACAGCCTCCCCATCCCTGGGCCACACCACCTGTTTCGACACCAGAAGTATCTCTTGTATTGACCAGGGTAGGAAAACAGCAGTTTTCCACGTGGATGAAAACACAGCTAACTAGGGCATCTCATTCACTGCTGGTGAAAGCATAAATGGACAAGCATTGGAAAAAAGAGTTTGGTGAAATGTATTAACACTGCTCCTCTATACTTTTACCCAGTAATTTTATTTCTAGGAATCTATCCTAAGGAATTAATACTAAGAATATGTGACTAAAGATTTACATAGGAATGTGTTTACTGGAATGCTACTTATAATATCCACCAATAAGAGGTTAGTTAAGAGTATTATGATACATTCCAATAAAAACCTCATTTTGAAGATTATTGGTAGTAAATAAATATTGAGAAGATATTTATGATATAAGATGTAATGAAAAAAGTCAGCATCCAGATAGTGTAGCTACCAGAGGAAAAAAAGAATTTATGGAAATGTTAACAATGCTTAACTGTGGGTGATGAAATTATAAATAATATTTTTAAATTTTTAGTCATTTCTCATGTTCCAAATAGTTCCAATTTTATAGTGAGGAAAAATTCTATTTAACTTTTTAAATATAGTAAAAACAGAGTAAACACTAAAAGCAAATAGTGGTTAGTATTTAAAATCATCATTTTACCTACACTAGTCTATAAACTAGCTCATGTAAAGAGAAAAACAAACAAATGGAGGGCTAATTTGTTATGTTGCCAAGGAGAAGATGATACAAGATTTATGATATAAGATTTGTAATAGAGTGTGTGGTAAATACTTAAAGCTAGAAAATTTTGGCTCCAAACAATTGACTCTGTTGCATGAGCTGAGCCAGTTCCACTAAATGTGCAGGAGCTGGGCTCTAGGAAGCCTTGCTACGAGAACTTCTTGAAAGTTCCTCTACCGGGTAGTCACGTGGTTTCTGCCTTCACTGTCTTTGGCCCTGGCTTGTCCTGTGGGATCAGGAGAAGCAGGCTCAGCCCTGAACAACATCCCCAGCAAGCAAAAGCCCAGAGATAATTTGGGACTTTCTAGGGGGGAAGAAAGAGAAGTACAGACCCAGAAGGAAAGCAGCCGAAGGACTCGGGGTTAACATTCCACTCTGGGAGGAGACTTTAGTCCTTGGAGGGCTTCCAGTCTGAACTTGGAGAATTCATCAACAGGAAAACAAATAGCTGGCGTGCTCTGTATTTACTTTGCCTTTCTCAAGGTTGCAACATAAATTTCCCAACTTTGCTAGCTGTTAAGGCTGAGGAGACATTTTGTGAGTTCAGGGCCTTTCTTCCGGCCTGTGTGACCCACACGTGGAGCCCCGTTTGGGGAAGATCTAGACCCCCTCTGGGTGCAGGGGAAGATGGTGTAGACACTGTTGGACTCTGGCGCCGCACACAGTGTTGGGGTGTCAAGGAGCTGGAGAACTTGAATTCTTCAGACGAGAGCTCCAGGTGGGCTGCTTGGGAAAAAAAATCCACTTATGCCACAGGAGTGAAAGCCCTGAGACTTTCTCACGGGGTGAATTTACGGCAGACTGGCCACACAAACTACCCAGTGGTGTTTTAGTGGCGTGGTGTCCGAGGTGTGATGCAGCTGGATCAATTCCTGGCCTTCCTCCACACCACGGAGACATCTGTGCTCTCAGTCCCAGAATTTCCAATTAGCAGAGCAGCTAATGTTGAAAACCACCACATATAATCCAGAAAAAAACTGTCAACGTAACATTATAAAAATTGAATATGTGTCAGAAGTGGATTTAGATTCTTTAGGTTAATATTATTTTTGCTATTAGGTAATGAAGTGACATTAATTTACTTGTGCTGTGTGATTAGGTTAATTTACTCCAGAATAATCTTGCATTTTAAAAATTAAAAATGGTGGCTCTATCGTCCCATTATCAATCAAAGCAGCAGTAGCACTATAGAAAGCTTCACCATTTTGTACTCAGTTGAGCGCTTATACGCAGTCAGACGAGCAGTAAAGATGACTAATGACCACACTTGGATAGATCTTCATGTTTAAGGACCTACAAATAACTGTCCGTTTGTGAACGGTTAAACTTAATCAATTATTTTTCCTATAGGCAAGATAACCTCTTTCATAAATAAAAATCTACAATTCAGTAGAAATAATATTAGCGTGGCTTAAATCTTATATATAATAATGCCACAGTATGTGAAAACCAAAAGAGGCTCACACACAACACAAGAACGCTTAAGAGTTCATCCTTTTTTTGACCTTCGAAAATATAAGTGCTCTCTCCATGGCTCTATAAATTGTTTAAATCCTTTAATGATTCAAATGTGCTGATAATGTTCCTGCACTCGCTGGAACTGTGGTGCTGTTAATATTTTGAAAATTACTTTAATTAACCTTATTTCATCTTGTAGTAGTTACAGAACACGTTTATATATTTTAAGTACACATTAATTTGTTTCATCATTAACCTTGGATTCTACCCTTGGTGATTATGGTAATTTATAATTTGGGTTGCATCAGGTGCTAACGCATTAGAACAATACACGTTATGGGTCCTGTCAATAGCTTGAGTGGTCAGGATCCTTTCATTTACAGCCTGGAAGAGTGGAAGCAGGGACAGGGGCCATGGTTCAGCAGGTAATCCCAGGGATGGATTTTATATGGCCAGTGATTTTGGTGGAGAAGGAGGGATTCTGAATGGCCAAGCCTGGGACAGACATCCCCCTGCTGTCCACCCCACCTCCTCCTGAGATCAGTGAGGGTGTAATAGACCAAGGGAAAGGAGGAAAATCAGCCGCCAGCCCCCAAACAATGTCAATCATAATAGTTCATCAGATTTAGGTTAAAATGTAATGGTGTACTATTAAGAGCATCTGTGTCCCTGCTCAGCTGACAGATTTCCCTCCTCTGTTCCTGTCTTTTCTGACACATCCAGAAATCTAGTACCACTGGCATAGGAGTCTTGGATTTTTACATCTGCCCCCCAATTTGTCACAACTTTCAAAAACCCAGGTTTCATCCCTCACCGGTTCTTTTGGATATCCCAGCACTATCCAATTCAAGACACCCTGCTGTGGGCCCCGTGGGCACCATGAGCCACAGGGACGCCAGGCTCCCTGCCCCCCAAGGTGCAGAGCTCGGGAAGCAGGTAGGCAGCAGCAGGAGCGATTTGCCAGTGTTCACATCTTATTTCTGAAAGTGCCAAACAGGGCCAGAAGAGGGCGAGATTCATCCCAGCATAGGGCACCCAGCTTGAATCACAAATTCAGCAAACAACACACTCCTTCCTGACTGGTCTGGGAGTCTGTGTGATTAAAACCCTCCCTCTGCAGACTTTCTCTGTATTAACATTATCTTCATGTTGCACACATCGTATTAAGTGACAGAAAATGATGTCACAGGAACTGTTGAAGATATTCTTACTATCTTAAATATAATCTTTTATAGATGTCTAAGTGACTTTATGTGAAGAACCATTACTTTCAAAGAGCAGAATTCCTTTCTATTTATTCTGATGCTTGACCACTTTCGAGGTCTTGGTCTACGGTCAACTCTACTCCTGTGGAAGATGTTTTTATCCCCATGCAGATCACAGAGGAGGCAGGAGCGCGACAGGGGAGGTTGTGATGTCCAAGGGTGAGCCATTTGAAGACACTCATTCCCTTGATGGTACATCTTGCATCTCATGTTATGGTTGAGAGGGGTGCCTGGCAGGTGGAGGAAAGGTATCACATGGAAAGGAAACCTGGGCAGATCAGAGTTTGAACTGAGTCTTTCCTGGTCCAGGCAGCTGTGATCCTGCATATAAGGATGGGTAGTGGGGGTGGGG
>NW_011494936.1:2346477-2348364 GCF_000754665.1 Bison bison bison | reverse complement strand
GGGCAGGGACTGCGGTGGGTGAGGGAGGGGCACCACAGAATTACAGGACTTTCTCTTTCCTGGGTTGGGAAGATCCCCGGAGAAGGAAATGGCAACTTACTCCAGTATTCTTGCCTGGAAAATCCCATGGATGGAGGAGCCTGGCAGGCTACTGTCCATGAGGTCGCAAAGAATTGGACATGACTGAGCGACTTCACTTCACTTCATTTCTCAGACCACAGAAAGACCTTAAAGATCATTTGGTTCAATGCTTGTCTTTTAGTGATGCCCACGAAGGTTGTGACAAGTTTATGATCTGAGAACTAGAACAAGGCCCCAAGGCCCCTGGGTGGGTGAATGGAAGCCTTCAAGATGCCATCATCTTTCCTTGTCTATTATTATGTATTGAAAGCAAACTAACCCACAACCCCAAATTATAGTGGTTTAACACAGCAGAAGTTAAACAAGAAGTTCAACATCTTGCTTGTTGGACCAATTAAAGTCTGTCTGGTGGGTGCCTTTCATGCAGCGATTCAGGGATGCAAACATCTTTTGTTCTGTGGCTTCCTCCATCCCCAAGGGCCTGGAAGTTAGTTGTTAGATTGAGACAGGTAGAAAGAGGGAGTGAAGGGCTGCATATGAGATGGTCAGGCCTGGAAGTGGGGTGTCTCACTTCTTTCTATTCATATTCCTCTGGCTGGGAGCCATTTACAAGGCTGCCTTTCTGCAAGGGAGGTTGGGAAATGTCGTCCATCTGCGTGCCCAGCAAGGAGATGGGATGGGTCTCGACAAGCCCGCAGCACTGTCATTTTCAGGCTTTGGGAGGTTTATGTTGAGGGGCAGAGGGCGTGTGATCTTTGTAGTTGGATGGACTTGGGTTTGGATACTGGTTGGACAACCTTTGGCAAAGAATCAATCTCTTTTAGCCTCAGTTTGTTTAGCTGGGAAATGCGGGCGGCTTGTGGGGTTACTATGAGAATTAAATGGTTGTAAAATGTCTATGTCACAGTACACTTTCACCTTGATTTTAAACACCACTGGGATGAGAAGGAGGGGAAAGGAGGAGAAAACAGACTGAGTTCCTGTGTCTTATTTTGTTCAGCCCTGTGTGCCTGAACTGCCAAGCAGGGCCCAGCTGAGTCCAGAAAGCAGGCTCCATCAGATGCCGAGAGTGGTGGCATGTTCTTCTGTCTCTTATTAAATTTCAACACAATTCATCCTAATCGACATAGCATTTTGAAAGGAAAAGAAAAACAATAACTCAGGAGCATCTATTTTATTTGATTAATAACAATTCAGTCATTTAGCATATAGTTCCTGCTTGAGATTTTAAGCCCTCATGCTCAGGCTGAAACTGACACATCTAGAGAGCAATGATTTAACTGTTTTCTTTTGAAAAAAATAAATTTCTGGCTAGCAGTGGAAAGAGAAATGATCTAAACAGCAGTTGTCACCTTTCACTTAGGGATTTTGATGCTCTAAGACGAAATCTGGCTCTCAGGAGGAAAGAGAACTGTTTTCTCACCTTGGGTAAGACCCTGGGGGAAGGGACATGGCTCAAGTCTCCTGACGTACCCAGGACCTGGCACATTAAGGGCTTAATAAATATTTGCTGATATTGAATTAATAAATGAATGAAGACAGGTACACAAGTAATAACAATGAAAACAACCCATTTGCCTGACATACCAAGGTTTTGGGTGGGCAGGGAACTCCCTCTATTGTAGTTTTGAACTCTGTGAATGGTTTCTTTAATTGTAAAGCTAATAATAAAATGTACAGACACACACCCACCCCTACCCCAACCACCCCCCCACCACCCCCTACCCCCCACCACCCACCCACCTCCCTACCCCCACCCACCCCCTACCCCACCCCCCACCCTCCCCGCCCTCCCCCAACCACCAC
>NW_011494936.1:2311799-2346377 GCF_000754665.1 Bison bison bison | reverse complement strand
CCCACCCCCCACCTCCCGCCTCCCCCAACACACACCCAGGGCGACATTCTACAGGGAGATAAAGCCAAGAAGCCTGACTGTGTTTACTTTTTATGGCACTGTCCTTTAAAATAACCTTCCAAGCCGGGTTAGTTAAATGAGTGGCAATGGCATATTGAAAGTAATAAATAAAACGACGTCCGGGGCTCAGAAGGTTAACGTTTTTTTTTCAAGAAATTATTTTCCGAAGTCCAAGGGTAAAATGGCGCCTGGAATTACCAAATGTGATCCTGTAGTGCCCCCTGGTGCCCCTTCTATGGAATTGCCAGAGCCTGTAATTGTGCCCCGCTTTAGTCATTAGCATGATTCTTGATTTATTTATAAGCTTGGGGCTTACTTAGAGGCAGAGTGGAAGACGCAGGAGGAGGCTGGGAAAATCCTTTCTTTCAGTCCTTTTTCAAATGGGTTACCACCACAATGTCAAAATAATTAATACATTAACACTGGTCTAATATTTAAAACTGAAGCCGTGTGCTATCTTGAAAAAAAGCTCTTTCACCTCCAAAAAATTATTGGTTTTTTAATTTTATTTGTCAGAAGGCAGATTATTAAGCAGTTTCTTTTGCCCATTAAGAGGTTCTTTGTAAATCAGTTGGACAGAGGACAGTTTTTAATTTCAGAGATTAATTATCACATACAATAATTGAGCCATTTTTTATGTTTTTCTTGAGACCTATTCATTTAAATAAAAGACATACAGAGCTAGTCTATGAAACAAGAATGAAGATTGTGGATAAAATGTAGAAGTATTTTGTCATTAAAAAGTGTGTTGAAATTTATTTCAATAAGGATATTCATATTCCCAGGAAAGGGAGACTAGTTAAATTATAGCTATTTAGTAAGCAAAAATTGTGACAAGTAATTGTCAAGGATTTGAGGTTATTGGATGTCTATGGGTGAATTTGGCTTAGCTCTAAATGTTGCAGCCAAGATTATGAAATGTGATGAAAGAAAGAAGGGCCTTTTCTTCTTCTATCCCCTCCATGATGACAAAAGTCAGCTTAATTCAGTTTGCAGATATTTAACACTCAGTTCTGGGTGCCAGGCGCTTTACTGTGCTTGACCAAGGCATTGTGGGGTCCCTGCCCTTCAGGAGCTCCAGGCCCAGGAGGGAGACGTGCCAGGAATTCCCACCATTTCCAATCCGTGTGATGGATGCTGGGCTAGAGAGGGAGCAAGCAGGCTGAGCCTCGAAGGATGGAGCAACCAGGGAACACTTCCCTGGAGGACATGACCTTGGGAGACAGGAATTAACCAGGGGGCAAAAGAGGGTCAAGGGTGTTATAAGAAACAGGCCCTGGCCCAGGCCAAGAAGCCAGAATTGCATTTCTGTCTAGTGAGGGTGTGTGAAGGGAAGAGGACCATGCCTTGAGAGCATCCCCAACTTGTGTACTAAACAGAGGCCTGGGCTGCTCTGGAGGGTTTGGCAGGAGAGGTACATGAGGGTGAGTTGGAGGGGGCTGGAGATGGATCAGTGGAGGCAGACAAAAGATTTTCAGTGCAAAAACGGTGTGGCGTCTCCAACTCTCTCCTGGCTTTGTCACTGGGGCTTACAGGGATCCTTGCAATATGAGGAGGGAGCTGGGGGTAAAGAAGAAACCAAGAGCCTTGGAACTTGTTCATCCTCATTCAAACCCTGGCTTGGCCCCTGCCAACCTCTGGAAGGTTTCCTAACCTCTCTCAGTTTCAGTTTTTCTCACCAGTGACTGGGCATAATAATGCCTACTTTACAGAACTGGGATGTAAATAGGAGAGGGGCTGACACATTGCAGGTGTCCTTTGTAAATGGTACTTAACTTTGATTAAAGTGAAAATGATTCACGTGTAAATGCTCCAAAAGAGCCTGGCCCCTGTGTGCTCTCACAGCATCCTGAAACCATCCATAGTGCCTGGCTGTGTAATTATACAATGACACCATCAATGCCTGCTCCTTCTCATGTAAGCCGCATGAGGTCAAGGGCTGTGTATATTTTGTCACCACGATTCAAGTGCACCACAGGTGCTAAAAATTGCCATCAACCAAAATCCAGAACACTGACAACACCAAAAGCTGGCAGGATGTGGAGCAGCAGAAACGCTCATTCATTGCTGGTGGGAATGCAACATGGTACAGTCACCCTGGAAGACAGTTTGGTGACTTTATAAAACCAAACATACTCTTACTACCCGATCCGGCAATGCACTCCTTAGTGTTTACCCAAAGAAGCTGAAACTTACATCCACACAAAAACCCACACACAGATGTTTATAGCAGCTTTATTCAAAATTGCCCAACCTTGGAAACAACAAAGATTCCGTTCAGTTACGTGAATGGATAAATAAATCATCCAGACAATGGAATATTCTTCAGTGCTAAAAGGAAATGAGTTATCAGGCCATGAAAATACATGGATAACCTTAAATGAGTATTACTGGGTGAAAGAAGCCAACCTGAAAAGAATACGTACTGTATGATTCCACTTATATGATGTTCTGGAAAAGACAAGACTGTGGCCATGGTGAAAAGATCACTGATTGCCAGGGGTCGGAGACAGTGGGGGATGTGAATAGGTGGAGCACAGAGGAGTTTTAGGCAGTGAAACTGCTCTGATACTGCGATGGTGGAGACATGTCATTAGACATTTGTCCAAACTCATAGAATGTACAGTGCCAAGGGTGAACCCTAATGTAAACTGTGGAGTTAGAGTGATAGTGTTATGTCAGTGCAGGTTCATCAGTTGTAACTAAGGGGCCATTCTGGCGCAGGGTGTTGATAGTGGAGGAGGCTCTCTGGGGACAGGGGATATATGTGAAATCTCTGTACCTCCTCTTTATTTTGCTGTGAACCTAAAACTGCTCTAGAACAATGAAGTCTTTAAGTAAACGGCCATCAAAGGAAGGACCGAAGACAATACCTGAGGACAGCTCTGCCAACATCTCGCTGCTGCTGCTGCTGCTGCTAAGTCGCTTCAGTTGTGTCCGACTCTTTGCGACTGCATGGATTGCAGCCTACCAGGCTCCTCCGTCCATGGGATTTTCCAGGCAAGAGTACTGGAGTGGGGTGCCACTGCTTTCTCCGCTCATCTTGCTAGGGTGATGACAAAAGTGAAAAACAGTAAAGGAACCCTCTATTTGGGGGCAATATTCCCCACAACTCTCTGATTCTGGGACTGATAACTTGTTTTGGAAAGAGCAGTTGAATTAGAGGCATTAGCATCCTCATTGTAGCCAGGTGCGAGGATAGGGCAGTGGCAGAAAGGTCTGGCTTCCAAGGCAAGAAGACCTAGCTTCAAGTTCCAATCTCATCACCAACTTCTCCCAGCCTCCATCTGCTCATTTGTAGAGTAGGAGTAAGATGCTTTATTAGCAGAACCCTTCTGAAGATTAAACAAGATCATCCATTAAAAACCCTTAGCACACACTCACACCTGTTATTATTAATTGTTGAATTTACTGACAACAAAAAAATCTGTGGTTTTGGTTCACTGCTGTGTCATAGCAGTACCCACGTTTATTCTCTGCAGTAGGGACAAAGTACCCTATATTCAGCTTTACATTTCAAAGAAATCTTAAAAACAATTAACTCGTCTTTCATCACTAAATTCACATCAAAATTTGTCACCGTACAGATGAAAGTTGTATATAGTTGCATTGGCCAATATTTATCATGTGCTCTTTTCAAGTTTCACATACGTTTTTTGAATATATGTATGTTTATATCTATTTTCATGAAATAAAGAAATTGATGTGTTTGTCTATATAAAATATAAGTACATTTTTATATAAACATGAAATCAACCAGAGACTGGATGAGTTGGACTCATCCTCGTGCCACGTACTGAGTGCTTGATAAATATACCATCCCTATTATTATACTACTTATTTTTGTTTTTGTGTGGGTCTCACCCTGCTCATACATTCATCCCACAAGTAAGGGCCAAGTGCCCTATGCAGGACACTGGGCTAGACTGGGAAGATCCAGAAAAGAACAATGTCCCTGACCTCAAAAACTGAAGGCTCTAGGAGAGGAGACAAAGGAGCAAGCAGCCATCTAAGGTGTGAAGTCCTATGACAGAAATGTGCCCAGCAGGCTGTGGAAACTCTGAGAACAGTTTTACAAGCTCTAAGTGCTTATTTCGGGGTGACCACTGGTGGGGGTGCAGATGAACAAGTGGAGCTGTTAGAGAGGGCTTCCTGGAATGTTCAGGGTTTTGTCTGGAGGACAAAGTGGAGCTGGCCAGGCAGAGATGATCCACCTGGTTCTCTGCCATGTAACTGGGGATATGCTTCTTCCATATCTGCCATTGAGGCAGTCACAATGGGGATAGATTTTAAAAACACATGCCTGCCTTAAAGAGGGCATCAAATGCATCAGGAATGAAAAAACATGTCCTGTTTTGCTCAAAGGATACCAAACTCCCATCACTGAAAAGTGCCACCATTTCTTCCCTAAAGCCCGGGAGTATTCATATGGGGCTCATGGGGCATGCACCCTGTGTGAGGTGCCAGGCAGGGAGGTGTGATGTGTCCACTGCTTGCTCATCCCCCTGGGCCTGGCTCTCACCATCCAGAATCTAATTAGGGTGGCATTTCCATCTACTTACAATGTGCTAACCAAACAGCCCAGACAAGCTCCCTCCCACCCGCCACCTACACGGACATGAGATGAGATGCGAAGTGATGGGCCTTCTTCTCGCTGCCCACGTGAACATTTG
Source organism: Bison bison bison (assembly GCF_000754665.1). Lineage (NCBI taxonomy): Eukaryota > Metazoa > Chordata > Mammalia > Artiodactyla > Bovidae > Bison > Bison bison. The sequence continues at coordinate 2,341,644 of NW_011494936.1, read as the reverse complement.
AGTTAATCTGTATCTGGACCTTATGACTCAACAAATTATTTTGTGCATTTGCTTTATTGCAGACTAGTGGTTGTAATAAAATTAGTTCTATTCCACATTATTGGTTCATAATTAGAATTACATGAACAAAACAGATACAATCTCACCAAGTCTTCTATGGCTGAGCAATTGAACTGACTGCACACATTCTTTTTCCTTACCTCCCCCGCTCCAGTTTCATTTTCAGGTTGTTTTCAGAGTCGTTAAAATAAAAAAAAAGACTTATTTCAGCTGGATTTCCCTACAGCTTTTAGGTAGACTGACTCTATAATTTAGCGTCCAAACTGGGACAACTGTGAAAGTGAAAGAGAAGCTATTAATAGCTGAGTTGAGACAGCAGCATCAGCCAGAACTGCCCCAGGCAGCTACCCACTGTGGTTACCCTACTTTTGGGGGTGGACCACCCTCCCCAGCAGTCATGGATTAGTCTTGTTGGTTGGCTTTTTTGCCTTTTCTGATTGTCTTTTTTAAAATGTTAATTTGGGGCAATCATCTTTGTAGAGTAAACATTTCCCCTCGCTACATGGATAGTCACAGTGCAACTTCACAACAGATCTGAGAAATTAAGATGACAAGAAACAAAGTGTATATTTGCATCCAGACAGGTGGATGCTGGGGACTTGCTTTGACATGACCGCTTCAAAGGGTAAAGGGAAATCTGAGCTTGCCGTTATTTAAATTTTAAATGTGTGACCTGGACCACAATATGAAAATACATTTATCTTCCCCTAAGGCATAGGGACCTTTGCACAAAATAGCTTTATAATCTCTCTCCATTCCACAAAAGTCAGACTGCATAAATGAAAAGCTCACCTTCTGGCTTGAAAATGGCATATGCATCAGTAAATATGAGAATGTGTTTTTCTGGGAAATAACCCTCACTTAGTAATATCTGGGTGGCATCCAGCGATGCTGACTTTGACTCTGGGTTGATTCAAGTGAAACTGGCTGTTTAGCATCCTTGTCATTAAAGTTGCCATCAGCCATCCATTTTCCACTCTTGGGCAGCCAAGGAATCGTTTTGCTTATTGAAATATCAGACTTTCTACTTTTGGTTTCTCCAGTGATACTGAACATGTGAACCTGAGGCAGAAAAATAAAGTACCTTTGGGTCCTTGAAGCAGCAGTGATTTGTCCAAGCACAAGGACTACATGTCAGATATGCCCTGCTTACCGCCCTACCTGTCACTAAGGTCTGTGAGAAGACCAACTGTGGTAATAATACCTAGTATAAGTGAGTGAAGTCGCTCAGTTGTGCCCAACTCTTTGCAACCCCATGGATGGTAGCCTACCAGGCTTCTCCGTCCATGGGATTCTCCAGGCAAGAGTACTAGAGTGGGTTACCATTTCAGTCTCCAGGGGATCTTCCCGACTCAGGGATCGAATCTGGGTCTCCTGCATTGGAGGCAGACGCTTTAACCTCTGAGCCACCAGGGAAGCCCTAGTATAGGGACATATTTATTTTACTAATTAGCACACACACATTGATTATTTCCAGGTGATTCCTGAATGGCTCAGTGGCAAAGAATCCTCCTGGGAGATGTGGATTCAATCCCTAGGTTGGAAAGATCCCCCAGAGAAGGAAATGGCAACGCACTCTAGTATTCTAGACTGGAAAATCCCACGAACAGAGGAGCCTGGCAGGCTGTAGTTCATGGGGTCACAAAGAGTCAGACAGGACTTAGGGACTAAACAACAATGAACCGTAGAGTACCAGTACAACGTGAGTTACTATTCTCACTTCATTGTGTTCTGGATGGAGCTGAACTATTTTGGCAGTCACAGAATGAACTGTAGATTTGTATCCCAATCTGTAAATGATAAATTATATTTTCATAAGTTCATGCTTCACTGAAATGCAGCGTACATGTTTCCCTAACTGTCAGAAGCAACCTACACTTAGCAAGGTGGGCAGTAGCCTCAAGTTAAAATGTATAGAGAGTCATAACGAGCTCTAGAGAATAGATGGCTGCCACAAGGAAAGAAAGGAAGGCAAAAAAAAAGAGAGAGAGAAAGGAAGGAAGACAGGCAGGCAGGAAGAAGGAATTCATGATGGTTTCAAAATAATGATTTGCAATTCATCCTAAGTAACCAGGGGCAACCACTCATATGACCATCCAAAGGGAAATCTTGTTAGAATGAGGTCATCTTTTCCCTCAAAACAAGACAGTAGAAAGCGGCAGGTGAATTTGCATAGCACTATCACCTTGTGATATGTGGAAATTTGATTCCTCTGTATGGTGTGATGGTCACAGGCACCCGTGTGGACAGCGGCAGGGCAGCACTGCAGAGAGACAGTGGGAGCCTACCAACTAGATGCCTCCTGCAAAGAATCGTTGACAAGACAAATCTTCATCAGTGTTCAAACGATCATCTTTATCAAGAATGTTTGCTCTCTTATCTCATAATAAACCTGTCTGTGTTTGTGTGTGTGGAGGGCAGATGCTGTTGAGTGAGTGCATATTTATGCGTGTGATAGTTTGAGATCTCGTCTGGTGTGATGAAGGGAAAAAACAGGGTGTGGGGACCTGTTCTTTGTTTATTTTGCAGATAAATCTCGTCTCTAATCCGGATGCAGAGCAACGTCTTGTGCAAAGGAAAGGAAGCCCTTCCACCACCCTGATGACACCCGTATAAATCACAGGCTTTATTCCTCTGCTGTGAGGGGCATTGCAGATCGGAGCAACGTCGCAGACTCTCATTGGGTGATGCTTCATTACTTGGTGGAAAATCCCCAGAGCCAAAACATTATTTAAATGTGATATGAAAATAAACATGATTTATACGTGTGTCGTCTGCCGAGACGTTCTTGCCCGTTACTGCCCATGCTGTTATGCATCAGGAATAGGGCCTCGATTTATCGCTAGTTCAAGCTACACACATGCTCCACGACAAGACGTTGTCTCCATTCTTAAGTTCCAGGAAGGGGAACGGTGTTTGCTGAGTGGTGGGTTTCAGATATTCAGAGGTGTCATTGACTTTTATGGGCCAAGGATGTATGTGCATATGTGCGTGCATGTGAACTTGTGTTGGGCCAAGTATGTGTGTGCACATGTGAGGCATGTGTGCTTGTGTTGGACTGAGGATGTGTGTGCATGTGTGCATGTGGACTTGTGTTAGGCTGAGGACGTGTGTGCATGTGTGCTTGTGCTGGACTGAGGATGTGTGTGCATGCGTGCATGTGGACTTGTGTTAGGCTGAGGACGTGTGTGCATGTGTGCGTGTGGGCTTGTGTCAGGCTGAGGACGTGTGCACATGTGTGCGTGTGGACTTGTGTTAGGCTGAGGACGTGTGTGCACATGTGTGCCTGTGGACTTGTGCTGGACTGAGGACGTGTGTGCACATGTGTGCGTGTGGGCTTGTGTCAGGCTGAGGACGTGTGTGCACATGTGTGCGTGTGGGCTTGTGTTAGGCTGAGGACGTATGTGCATGTGTGCTTGTGCTGGACTGAGGACGTGTGTGCATGCGTGCATGTGGACTTGTGTCAGGCTGAGGACGTGTGCACATGTGTGCGTGTGGCTCGTGTTGGACCCTGGACCACGTTCATGTGAAGGACGCAGGGAACAGACACTTTGTTCTCAGGTGCATCAATTTCTGACGGTGGCTAAATGGTGTTCCTGGTGAAAAAGAGAAAGAAGAAAGCATCATTTCCATTTCAGTCCAGGGCTGGGGCCCACATGTTTAGCTCAAAGTCAGCAGAAGTCTCTGAAAAGCAGATTTGGGTTAATAAATGTCAGCAGGTCTTCAGCCCAAATGGGATTTGATTCACAGGAAGAAGCGCAGTTGGGATATTTCCATTACCAAAGCGCTACAGGGAAAGGCTTGTCTTTGAGGGTGAGGACGATCCCCCAGGTGCCTACGTGGAGCTTTGATGATCACTGTCTTTCCCACTGGGCTATCATCAACACTCAGAAACTGTGCAGCCCTTTGTGAGCCCTACCACATGCCATGGGTGCCATTTCCCTGCTCCAGAAGGGCAGGACAGGTGTCCGAGCTGAGAGCAGACACCCCTGATTGAGCAGGTGACAGGCTCTGTACAAGACAAGACATCCCAAGCTGATCCTCACGACAGCCCTGCCTTCATGCTCATTTTGAAGATAAGGAAACTAAGGGCCACAGAGGGAAAAAGTCCCAGAGCCTGGAACTCTATAGACCTAGAGAATCCAGGTCTTCTCCTTCCAAAGCCTCTCTTCTCAGGACAGACTCTTAACTGGTAGTTTTACCAATCTCATCTCCAGCTCCCCATCCTCTGTTTTTCAAGATTAAGGGTTCTAAATGATATCCAAAATGGTGAGAACCTACACCAAATCATTTTTAGACTGATGTGGGGAAGCAAATAAATAAACTTACAAATATACTCAATTAGGATTTTATTTTCCCTTTACACTTGTTTGACTGAGTTGTAATCTTGTTTCTTTTAAATCATGTCTTTCAAACTATGTTTATAGGCTTTTATTTTAAATAAGAGAGTGGGGAGTGGACTAAATGGGTGAAGGGGGTCAGAAGTATAAACCAGTTATAAAATACAAGTCCTGGTGATGCAACATACAGTGTGTTGACTATAGTTAACAATAATGTATTGCATACTTGAAAGTTACTAAGAGTAAATCTTAAAAGTTTTCATCACAAGGCAAAAAAATTTCATAACTATGTGATTGATGTTAACTAGACTTACTGCTGATCATTTCACAATGTACACAAAGATCAAATCGTTATGCTGCACACCTGAAGCTAATATAATGTTATGTCAGTTATACCTCAATTAAAAATAAACGAATGAGTATTTTAAAAATAAAATTGAAAAAGAAAAAGACACAGTAACTCTGGGGGGTCTAAACAGGGAGACTTTTTTTTTTAAGAAAAGAAAAAACTTTTACTTTTGAAATAACCTCGGATCTACATTAAAGGTGCAAAAAATAGTAACAAGAATTATTGTAAATTCAGATTCTTCAAATGTTAATATGTTACCATGTTTCCTTTCTCTCTTCGTGTGTGTGTGTGTGTGTGTGTGTGTGTGTGTGTGTGTTAACACTTTTCTGAATGGTTTGGAAATTGTAGACATGCTGCCTTTTATTCCTGAATGTATTTCCTAGATTCATTTACACAACCACAGTGTAGATATTAAATCCAGGAAAGCAATATCGCTAACTTGCAGATCTTTTTCAAATTTCAGTACTTGTCCTACTAATGTCCTTTCTAGAAAAATGTCTTCACATATTTTGGGTTTGTGTTAGACCTATGTTCCACTTGTGGGGACTTGTGTGAGTCTGCTAAAGTTTTAGGCTATTTACCTAAAAACTCAATATTACCACACACACACACACACACATATATACATATTTATATATACAATTCTGTTTTTATGGTTGTAATGAAATATCCATACTAACAAATTAAAAATCTTTTATTCTAACCAAAAAAATCAAACCAAACTCTAGGTTTCTCCATGCATTTCCATTTCGTGTGAGTCTCTTTACACATCGATTTGGACCCTCTCTGGTGCTGCGCCTTTACCTGTTCACAAGGTTTCTGAAAGTCTCAGCCAAGACTTTGCCTCTGAATACAGAGTGGGTGAAACAAAGGTTTGAAGGGTGTTTGTTTGGTAACATGTGATGAGAAAGGGTAATCTGGTCTGTAAGTGGGTTTCTATGAAACAATTCCTGGTGAAGTTGTGACACTGGGAATGTCACTCCACGCATCTGCTGAGAGCAGGTCATCTGGCTCCCAAGATCAAGTGGTGTGTCCCGAGACCCAGGGACAGGCAAGTGACAGAACGAAAAGACAACATGAAGCCAGGATTTAGCGCTGCCCACGAGGAGGATTAGTGAGCCGCCTTTACGATGCCGGTGTTGACAGACAGGACTAGCCTCTATTTTATGGGCTATCCACTGAGCTGTATCAGGGTTCTCCTGTGGCAGCAGTTATGTTTCAGCCGACTCGATTCATCCTGTAGTTTATCCAAATGAGTGTAATAATAAGCTAGGTTATAAGGGCATTTACTTTTCCATATATGCTCTGGTGAAGTCAACCTGTTATAAAACCAAGCAAATCAAGGCTTCTGTTTCTCCTGCTGGTACCCGGTGCGGGTGTGAGAGTAATCAACCTGTCCCCTCCGAGACGTATCCCTCCAGAAAGTTTGTAAAAGCTCTTTATTCCTCGTAGGGAAATGATTTTAGTCTTAGGAAGGAAACACATGGCTTTCTTCTTACAGCTTCAAACCCCGTCTTGCCAGCTGCGTTTATTTCCCTCGGCGTGGCACTAATGAAAGGAGACTTTGATGAGCTGTGTGAACCGCCATTCCAGAGGAAGGGCTGCAGAAAGACTCGACTTGCTAGAAGGTGCTCATTTGAGAGTATTTCTGCCTTATCTCTAGCACACATCCCCGAGAAACATCCCTGGCGTTGGGTGGAAAGCTCAGGGGGCCTGATTTACCTGCCAGAATGGCTTGCTCTGAGTTGGAGTCTGCGGAGAAGTGATAAAGGGAAGGCGAACCAACTTTCACGTTCTGAAGGCTTGTGTCTCTCCTGTTCCCTGCTGGGCCTGGAATACTTTAAAGCGAATTCCTGCTTTGGGGGTTTCAGTGTTGTTTTTTTTAAGGTGTTAGCAATCTGTCTTACGTTCTCCCGCCCCTGCTGGGATTTATGATCCAGTTGTATTTTACTACATGGTCTTGGCAGGCTCCCCCTCGTTGAAATTCAAACCGAAGCAACCTGATGGGGGAACAGACATAAAAATATTAATTTGGTGGATATTAAAAAAAATCACGCTGGTTATAAATCAGGGGCTGTCCACTGGTTCCTTTCATCATCTAAATGGTCCTTCTAACCAGACCACAAATCTTACTGGGGAGGAGGTGGGGGCTTAGAAGGTGGGGGTTCCCTTCCTGAGGTTTTGGAGACAGCTTCCATCCAACACTTCCTCAAACCTGGCTTTGTTTTATTAAAGGTAATAAAAAGTGAGTACTTCTGGTACAGGCAGGCTAATTAGCTGGACTCACAGAACAGACTGGGCTTAAAAGAAAGTTGGCTTGGTCTAAAAGAAATCAGTTGTGCAAATGCCTAAATTTTGATTAAAAATAAGGTTTGGGAGACTCAGGAGGCATGTTTTGCTTCTCCAAGGCTGTGGTGGTAGAAGGTGGATGAAGCAGGATTAGGGAGACAAGGATGGGAGGAAGCTGACCTGGGTGTGCGTTTCCATGACCCAGGCTGAGATGAGGATGGTGGATGCGTGTCTCCACTGACCCCTTGCATCGCAGTCCTTGGATTCTAATCGGGCGCTATATAGATAGAGCGGGGGAAGGGAGGGCAGTTACATTCCCATGGGGTAGAATTAAGAAAAAGTGGCAGAGAATTTCTCTTCCATAATGAGATTTTAATGGACTCTTCCATTTCCATCTTATGGCTGATCTTTATAGTTAAAAGACTCTTGATAGATACTTTAAAATTTTATGAAAACTCCAGGAATTAGTTTTTAAAAACTGTGGCTGATTAGAAGGCTAAATACTTCTATAAGAAGGTGCTAATACCAACTGAATGTATAATACAAGTCTTAATGCTGGTGCTGAGATCTCTTCAGAATAGTTATCATGATCTCAAAGTTTGTTTCAAAATTTGCAAGCATCAAGTGTCAACCAAAACTGAAACCCTAATGAATGTTGAACTGTCGTCTATTAGTGTACTTCCTTTTTAGATTTTTTGGTTCTTTGTTGTTTTTACCATACTGTTTCATTCAAATTTCCTACATGCTAATTTTTTTGTGAAATTTGAGTAAAATTGCAGTATATATAAAAGAACTATTGAGTGTAAATCTCATAGTAAATGTTTTTTTTATACTATAAAATAAAAATAAATACATTTAAACAACAAAAAAAGGAAGTGCTAATAAAAACAGAAAGCCGGCCCTATTACAGATATTCACATATACAAATGGAGGTGTAGCTATGATGGGAAATTCAACAGCATTCTAGAAGTTCAAGGTTTTATTTAATGGCACAAAATCTAATAAAGCAAACAAACCAGAAATTCACCCCAGCCAGGCTCACAGCTAAAGTGTATGCTATAATAAAGTTCCAAGCACATCTGGATCTTAGGGTTAAAGAGAAAGAAAATTCAGTAGCTGGAAAGGGGGCAAACAGTTTTCTTTAAAAATCAAAGCAAGTTCTTTGATTCAAAATACTATCATGAAAATAGGAAGGAAAATGATTATGAACCAATTTTTCTAAGGGAAATGATTTCTAACCAACAATTGGTTCTTATTACTTCTCTACCATCTCTATAGGCAGTATTAAAGAAAGGGCCTCATTTTTGCCTGATGATTGTAATGATTATCATCTCATCTTAAACAGAGATTTTCCTATTTGGTCACCATGCAATCTAATACCGACAGTGCCTTGGACTTGAAAAATGGTGTTCTCCTGTCTAAGAAATGGGAGGCCAGAGAAGGCACAGTGGTTCTGAGCTTCACTCTAAAGCAATTATGAGCCCTTCGCAACCCTCAGACAAGAATTGATTTTTATTTTTAGATTATTAAGCTGTGGGTATAAGGAAGTTAGGATATGTGACCCAGCGTTGACCTCGTCAATTGAATTCTTGAATTGATTCAATATTAAAAAGGAAAACTTTTAAAGAAGCATTTCTGCCTTATAATCTCCCCAAATTTACTTTGCTTCTTTCCCACCTTTACAAAAATCTTCATGTTCATAAGGATAGATGAATAAACAGGACATAAGTACAGGATATTGGAATATCAGGATTAATTGCAATGTCCTAAAGCAATTCACGGGGTCGCAAAGAGTCGGACACGACTGAGCGACTGAATTGAACTGAACTGAAAGAAACCTAGAAAAAGGGAAAACCTCCAAAAGGTAGTGATATGTTAGATCTGTTTCATGCGTGCTAAGTCACTTTTATTGTGTCCGACTCTGTGACGTTTTGGATTGTAGCCCACCCAGCTTCTCTGTCCATGGGATTCTCCAGGCAAGAATCCTGGAGTGGGTTGCTATCGCATCTTCCAGGGGATCTTCCAGACCCAGGGACTGAACCTGCATCTCTTATGTTCCTGTGTTGGCAGGCAGGTTCTTTACCACTAGCACCACCTGGCAACCTCTGTTTCATGCCTTCATCAAATATATTTCCACTCATGCACCCAGAACACCAAGGTGTCCAGCTTTTATGCTCATATTGTGGGTACTTATTTTACTAGTCGTTTCTAGAAGTAGTGGTGTTTACATATACCTTTATATGCTGAATTTAATTGCTTTAGTAAGCTGAAAAGGGTCCTCCAGCCAGATTCAGGGCCCCGCCCAAGAGGCAGAATGATGGTGGTGACTCTGTGACCATTCGGGTCACCTTGCTTCCGTCTTTAACTCCTTGGAACAGCTCAGAATGTGTCCAGATTGAGCCAACTTCCAATGTCTAGAGTGTGGACTCTGGAGCCCACTAGCTTCCTCCCACCCCAACCTGAGCCTTAAGCAGGCCAACACCCTCATGGCTCCCTGAGAACATGCTCTGTTCATTCCTCACTTAGGTTCTCTTCTGGAAAGTTCTCTATGCCTGCAGCTATCCAGCTCTTACCAAAGTCTTGTGTGCTTCTCCAAACCATCTACCCCAGCTTTTGCTTGTCTTTCTCTCTTCCTAGCCTCTGTGGCATTTCTGGCAGGGATGGCCTGGCCTGGCACTTGATAGTTACATGCTCTTTTCAATTGTGTTGCTTCTCCCCTAGAGAAAATCTAACTTCTTTGAGTCTCAGATTCATTGTCTATAAAATGATAACATTTGCAAAGTTGTTGCGAAGATGACAGAGCACAGGCCTGGCTCATAATAAGTGTTTATGTGGTCCCCCACTTCTTTCTAAGGACTATGTCCCATTTCTGCTGGGTCTTCTTCTCTACCTCACAGAGTAAAATAAAATGTTTTGGGGTGTTGTTATTATTGAATGGTTCTGCAAAAATCAAGCCATTATGCTGTACCTTACTCTGTTGTAGGCAGACTATGATTTTCTTTGATTTTTCTGGGAGGGAAGGGAACAGTCAAATGTTTGAATGGGAATGACCTGGTCTGATGTTGGGTGAGCCTAGAGAAATGATAGAAGCCAAAGCTAGTCATGACAAACACTCTAATTCTAAATCTCAGAGGTGTCTGTTAGATCAGCCAATGCAAACTTCTCATATTCCTGAGAATGACAATCTCTGGGATAAACGGTGATGGGTAGTCCCAAAGAATCACAAACACAATATTTTCTATTTAGAGAAAGGAGATCATGACAAGAAAGGGGTCCCGAGGAGGTGTTGACACCTCCTTCTGATGAATGTTCGAGAGACCTGGAATGGGTTAACTTTCTGAAGAGCTGTGCCCTTGTTATCCAGACTGTTGACTCGACAGTTACCCCTGGCTCGGGACACAGCGTGCTCCCTTCATGACCCTGCCCCTGTAGGGCCCTCCCAGCAAAATGGAACTTCGGAGGCCATATTCTCACCAACTGCAAGGTGAGTACACCCTCCCAATGATTGCACAAGGTAGAACCGCATCAGCTCAGCAGGCCTCCTGCTAGAAACGGAAATCAGAGGTTTGAATTCATATTTCATGTTCATTGTGTTTGGTTTAGTCTGCGAAACAGACTAAAGTACAATGCATGTGCATACATAAATGCTATAAAATTAGAGCAGACAGCTGGCAAATCATTAATTAACAGCAGTAATGGTCTTCAAATAGCACTCTAGGGAGGCCACAGAAAGAGGAAGTTCCCTGGACCTGGTTTCAGTTTTGCCCATGACCCGAATTCATCCCCATAAAATAGAGGGGAGGTGGGATGGGACAGGGAGAAAAGCCACATAGATGCCCCTATACCATCTTCTAGCCCCTCTTCCTTCAGCAGCCTCCCAAAAGACAAACAGCAAACAAGCCAGACCACCCCTCTGCCTGCAGGGCATCCCCCCAAACCAGACAGATGCCAAATGAGCAGCCGGCACGTGAGGATGTGCCCGGCACAGGATAATTGTGTCATAAATATAATTAAAGTCAGCAGGAAGACCATTATGGAGAAAACCAAACTTAGAAAAAAATTAGTACTAGTGAAGAAAATATCATACATTCTTTTTATTTCAGTCTAATTTTGTTTACATGATTCATACAGTTTCCAAGAGGACCCCTGGAGGATATTAGGCTGGGACCACATGCATAAACATTCATATATAACATGTAAATTAGAAACAATCTCAGGATTTATATAGAAATTACAGCCACTTCTAGCAAATTAATTCAATGACAGAAAAAGGGTTACTGTCTCTCTTCAAATCAAGAGGGGGAAATATTAGGCAAAGCAGATTTATTTATTCAAGAGGCTTGTTCCTTGCCAGGAGCTGATGTCCCCTTGGCCTGAAGATTTCCATTTTTTTTATTGGATATGCATTGGTGATTAAATTTGCTTTGAATGCGGGAGCAGTCCATGAGGACCATGGTGGGTGGTTTTAAGTTATAGCATTGCTAATAGAGTCATAAAGTCCATTAGGCTGCAGGAGTTTGCTGAAGGGAAATGATGGAAGAAGGTAAGTAGCTTGAGTTAAAATATTCAAGAATATCAGATCTTAGAACTGCAAGGTCCTGGAGTGCAGGTTACCATTTTATAGATGAAGAAACTGAGCCCCAGAGAAGAAGGGTTCTGTCCAAGGAAACAAAGAAAATTTACAAAGCCGGCCTAGAACCCAGTCTTCTCCCCTGTAGCTGAAGGTCCTCAATGCTTTCTCAATCCATGCCTCTTCCTTGCTTGAATTCAATGGACAAGTGACATTTGAGTACCTCTTCTTCTAGGCTATTGTACTCATGCGTTTCCCCCATGGCTTAGCAGTAAAGAATCCACCTGAAATGTAGGAGATGTGAGTTCAATCCCTGGGTCAGGAAGCTCTCCTGGAGAAGGAAATGGCAACCCACTCCAGTATTCTTGCCTGGAGAATCCCATGGACAGAGGAGCCTGACGGGCTACAGTTCATGGAGGTGCAAAAGAGTCTGACTCGACTTAGCGACTAAACAACGCATTAGTGTTCCTGTGCCTTTGGCTGGTGATTTTGCCATTGGGGACTGTAGCAGAGGATTTGTCAAAACAGCTCCAGTTTTCACCTTCTCTGTATCTATGTCTTTCTCAGGATGACTCTACAGTCCGTGAATCTGGGCTGGGCTTGTGACTTGCTTTGGCCAATGGAACACAGTGACGCTTCAGTTCTGAGCCCAGGGTCTAAGGAGCTGTGTGCGCTTCTGCTGTTCTTTCCCTAGCTCGCAGCGGGAACATGCTGCGGTCACCTGCTAGAGGGACGAAAGAGACACATAGGTAGGGCTCCCAGACTCAGCAAATATTTGGGACGAGCTTATACTCAAGAATACACATATATTTTATCTGAAATTCTAGTTGAACTTGGTGTCCTGTATTTTATTGGTTAGTTCATGTGAAGAGATTCCAGATGGTTCTATTATGTAGTAGTCAGCCAATCCCTAGACATAGATGAGGGCCAAGCCAGGGTCAGCATGTATCTGCCCTCCCCATGCTGACATAGGTGTGTAAGTAAGCCCCACACAAATCAGAACTTCCCTTCGACTCATGAGCAGAAACAAATATTTGTTGGTGTGTGATACTGAGGTTTGGTGGTCATTTATTACGTGGTATTATTGTGGCAGAAGCTGACTACTTAGAACTATCTATAAAAATTATTCCAGGAAAAGGAGTCTGATTTGGGCTTCAGGTGAGAATGATCTAATTGTGATGAAACCCTGTGAGCAAGCAGAAATGGCAAGAAAAACTATACTGACATACATTCCAAGGCTAGAGACTCAATCCATAAAGATACATCAGTAGAATTTGTGTCTTATGCATATTTCTGCCTTTTGGGGATCTTGCCATTGTTCTGATGGTTTGTTTTAAACGACTCACTTTGTGGTTACGTCTTTGTCACAGAAGAACACACCAGAATGAGATCACCTGGCTTTTCTGACTTCTCAAGACCTTTGACATATTTTCTCTGGACTTGTGCTTCTTTGTGCTATTGCTTTCCTGTCGTCACATGTCTCCTGTCCCGTCCTCCAGGGAGGCAGGTGATTTAAGTGAAGGTTCGCTGCAGAGCCCAGTAATTGTACCTGATCTCTACTTATGGTTTCATTTTTCAAATGTCAGCTTCACTTATCAGAGGCCCTGCCATTGTGTAATATTTTGTACTTTCCAAGCCCTTTCACATTTCTTGCAATCCGAGCAGGGGTTGAAATCTCTGTTTTGCAGATTAGGCAACCGAGGCTCAGATACTTCAAGTGACTTTCCCAAGGTCACACAGGCTAATTAAAGGCAACATTAAAACTCGAATCCAAGTTCTTGTCTTCTAACCCTGGACTCTTTCTGGTATACTCTGCTGTCTCCTTCATCCTGGGGTTTTGGATAATTGATGGCATAGGCCAGGTGTTCAATGGGCACCTGAATAATGCTTCTGTCTAGGACTGACTCAAGTGGAAACAGGACATTCTTAAAGAGGCCATTAGAAATCCCCAGACCTCCACTAAAGCAAGGTATGGTGCAGGTGACTGATGATTGTATAAGTGCTTTCACCTTGTAATAACCAGTCTCAGCCTCCAGAACAGAGTTCTACATTGTGGATTAATCACTCCATATCTCTGTTTTAAAATCATGTTATGGTCATTTAAAGGTATGTTTTAAGACGTAATGTTGTGTAAAGAGGCATGGTCCATTTAAAAGTTGGGCTGCTTGCAGGCTGCTGGTTGAGAACAATTGAATGCAGATGAAGGGGAAAATACAGGATATTATTACCCCAGGAAACATTTTTTTCTCCAGATTTATAAAGTATTAATAAATGCCTGAGCCACCCACACAAGGGCAGTATTTGCCTTGATTCTCTGCTTCACCTGGGTTCTGGAAGATCAGTGATATTATCACGAGTCTGAGGGTGAGCAACTGTCTTGAGTTGCCCTGGACTAAGGTGCTTCTTAGGCTTCCCAGGTGACACAGGGGTAAAGAATCTGCCTGCCAATGCACAAGGTGCTAGAGACACCAGTTCCATCTCTGGATCAGAAAGATCCCCTGGACTAGGAAATGGAAACCCACTCCATTCTTGCCTGGAAAATTCCACGGACAGAGGAGCCTGGAGGGTTACAGTCCATGGGGTTTCGAAGAGTCAGACATGGCTGAGCATGCACACCCAAGATGCTTCTTGGGATGAGGGACTTTCAGTGCTAAGACTGGGTCAGTTCCAGGCTCCTGGGTTGCTCCATCACCCTATTGGATCCTCCAGAGAGCCCTTTGATTTGCACTGATGGCAGCTCCTCCTCCTCTACCAACTCACATCTCCCTTGTGTGTTCATCCTACACACTAGAATCCTTGTGCAGAGGAAACAAAATGTGTCTCTGCTGAAAGAATGAAAGAACGAATGACTTTTTTTCTGGCTCTTGGAACAGGTCTGTCACTTAACCAGGAAGGGAACTAGGAGCCTGACTCAATTACTCACTGATTGTTTTAACTTTTACCAAGTCATTAATTCATTGCTCTGCAGTTTTCTCAACTGTAAAGAGGGGCAGGGGCTAAGGTCCCTCTCTGTTACACATTCTAGGGTTTTATTGTGTAGGAATCAATGGAGTGAGTCCACTCTGTTCCAACTCCTTTCCTCCTGATGCCCCAGGAGTCTTCACCAGGCCCTCTTGGAGGCCTCTCTTTCAGCTCAGCCCAAAGGATGAAGCCCAGCTCAGGGTCAGACAGGAGCCACAGTCTCTAGGCTCTTGCTCAGGGGTAAATCCTTTAAGTCAATGTTGTCTCATAAATTTTCCTGTGATGATGGACATGTTCTATGTTGGACATGTCCAATATTATAGCCACTAACCACATGTGACTATGTAAATTTAAAATAAATTAAAATAAAATGAAATTTAAAATTTAGTTCCTAAGTCCTGATAACCACATTTCAAATTTCAAAACATATGTGACTTATGCCTGCCATATTGGACAGTATATAGGACATTCCATTATTGTGAACAGTTCTATGGTACACCACAGCCATAGAGGGTTATCTTGACTATGTTCACAGTAACCCAGATGGTAGCCAGGGTAGGAAAGGGAGCAGGAGGGTAGAAAATGGGAGGGATAATTGCCTTTCTCACCACTATACTTTATCTCTTGGTTTGGGATCATGGGAAAGATGTAGCCAGTTTCCTGGAGACAGATCATCTTAAGTCTTAAATTGGTGGTGATCTTATAAAAGTGTTCATGTATGGATGTGAGAGTTGGACTATAAAGAAAGCTGAGAGTCGGAGAATTGATGCTTTTGAACTGTGGTGTTGGAGAAGACTCTTGAGAGCCCCTTGGACTGCAAGGAAATCCAACCAGTTTATCCTAAAGGAGATCAGTCCTGGGTGTTTATTGGAAGGACCGATGTTGAGGCTGAAACTCCAATACTTTGGCCACCTGATTTGAAGAGCTGACTTGTTGGAAAAGATCCTGATGCTGGGAAAAATTGAGGGCAGGAGGAGAAAGGGACAACAGAGGATGAGATGGTTGGATGGCATCATTGACTCGATGGACATGGGTTTGGGTGGACTCTGGGAGTTGGTGATGGACAGGGAGGCCTGGCGTGCTGCGGTTCATGGGGTCGCAAAGAGTCGGACATGACTGAACAACTGAACCGAACTGAACTTATAAAAGTTAATAAAAAGAATATGTCCTTTACTTCATAATAAAAATATGCCTTCACCGACACCAAAACAAAAGGACATGGTAACTTTCTTTTCCCCACTACCCCTGAATGGGCTAATTCTTTAGTCAACTATAGAAAGCACCAGAAAATAAAATTTAAAAGCCAAATGTAAAAGGTGTGGAAAGTTCTTTATTTTTGCAAGGATCATGATTGAAGATTTTTTTCCAAGCATCTTATACATGGATACTGTTTTATTTATCTTTGAGGTTAGGTAAAAATCAAAATGCATGGTTAATTGTTAAACTCTTGAAAGCACCATTATTGTCCTTGTTTAGAAAGTAAACAGTGAATGCTTTGTGGAATTAGAACCCCAGTGACAATGTTGGCAATGAAGAAGTGAAACTGCAGGAGTAGATTCCTAGCTCCATCTATGCCACTAGAAGCTGTGTGACCTTTGGCAAGTGACTTACCCTCTCTGGGCCTTAGTTTCATCTTTAGTTGGAGAAAGATGGCACTGAACTGGATCCGCGATATCTTTATCTTTCTGGGATCACTTTTGTGACTGTGTTTCTGACTTGTGCTACAGACATTAGAGCTTATACCTGTTATCATAGCCATGAACATTGTTTCTTATTAACATTTATAGATCATCGGTGTTGTCAGTTTCCCCCACTTACAGTTCCCATAATCAAACCTTCAAGTGTGCAAGGCCTGGCAAACCTCTAGATTTTTTGGAATCCTCACATATGAGGATGTTCATCAGTTAGCTATTCTTTCGGAGTTAGAAGCAAACACATTTCCCAGAATAGAGGCTCCAGCAATCTGCATTTATGCAGGTGAGAACAGAGACTCCACCCTACTTCCAAGTACAGCCATGGTGTCACACAAACGAGGATGACTAGGAGCTGGCTCCTGCTCAGCCATTCATGAACCGCATGCCCCAGGACGTGTTCCTTCTCTGAACCTCGGTTCCCCATCTGTAGAGCAAAGATAATAACATGAGTGTAGGCAGGCTGCTATACCAGGCAGCTAATGAGCCTCAGATCTCAGGGCCCTCATCTGCACGGCACCCTTTCAAGACCCTGGGCTTCATTTTGACTTTTTGTTGTCGCTTCCTGATCTCTTCCTCAAAGAGGGGCCCCCATATTTTTGAGCTTCAGGCCCCACAAAACTTGGTTGGCAGTATTTAAAAAAATGAGATGGCACCAGGTAGGCTGCTCTCTCTAAAAAGAGATCACCCATCAAACAAGATCTTGCCAAGCCAGCAGGTCTGCAGCTCTTCTATTTCTTCCAGATGCCTCTTTCACGCCCCAGCACACCTGTGGGCCATGCTGGCTTGCTCCTCTGGATGTCACCGGTGAAGTGACACTGCCCTGATCCTGAGAGCCACTGGGCATCATGGTGCATGTTCTTAGCAGCTGCATAATTACGGCATCTGAAAGCCAAAAAACATTGCTGGGACACTTCACACTCCTCCTCCCCACAGATGTTCTTTCCTCTCCTTTCCTTCAAGTTCCTCTCATATAGAGATCCCACAGTCTCCTTTCAAAATCTGGTCTGGTATGATGTCATAGGTCAGGAAGATCCCCTGGAGGAGGGCATGGAAATCCACTCCAGTATTCTTGCCTTGAGAATCCCCATGGACAGAAGAGCCTGGTGGGCTACAGTTCATGGGGCCACAGAGTCAGACACAACTGAGCGACTGAGCACACACTTGATGTCATAGATTCTTAAGAACCTCTTTCTTAGGGTTAACCCTAATTTCTCTTCTAATTCAGTTATGATTATGCCTTTAACTTTTTTTATTGTTTTATGTAGATTACACGGCACTTTCACAGATATAGTCACTTGCTGCTAGCTTAGCATCCTTCTTTTAGAAATAAGTAACTGAGGTTCAGGTGGTTCCTGGGACCCCAAAAAGACAGTTCTACTCTCTTATCCCCATTGTCATCAGAGCGAGTACTAGGCTTCCCAGATGATGTTACACAGTTTGTGAGGGAGTCAAAGCTTGGAAACAGCTTGCCTGACTCTCGGGTTGTTTCCGCTCAGGTCTACTGTCTCTGCTTCTGTCAGCTGCGCTGGCTCTGTTATTAGAAACCAACTTCGGTCACTGGACTCAGAGTTCTCAGTTTCTGCCTTGGCGATGGTCCCAACTTCCTGCAGGTGCTAAGGGAGGGACTTATTTATGTCTCAACTCTTCACATACATGACCCCTTCCATCCCTTCCATTATTAAAAAATGAAGTCATAGTCCATTCTTTCTGCATTTATTCACAATAAAATTATTTATTTGGTACTTGTTATGGGCATGGCACTCATCCTATGCAAAAAAAAAAAGAAAGAAAGAAAGAAAAAAATGAAACAAAGAGAAAAGAAAGCATGTAAAGAGCCCTAAGTATAACAAGTGACATCAGCAAGATGGTAGCATAAGAAGCCCTTGTTTTCCCCATGGGACACTAACTTAACCACAATATATGGACCAAATTTCCTTTGTGAGAATTCCTGAAAAGGCCTAAATATCCTGTTTTCTAGGCAAAGGGAATTTCTAGTTTTTCAGTTGAATAGGCTACCCAACACTTGTAGTCTTTGGAGAAAATAATCTTTTGATTGCTTGCTATGTGTCAGGCACTAAGAGTTTTACAGATATTAATGTAATTTTCACCCCAATTCCTTGAGGTTGTGGATGCTCTCTTATTCTCTTTATGCCGATGAAGGAGAGAGAGACATAAAAAGCTATAAAACTGGCCCAGGGTCACACAGGTGGCCAGTGGCTGACTCAGTAGAGAATCAGTCTGGCCCCAGGGTCTACACTCCAGATTTTGTTTGAAACTAAGAGTTGGCACAAGCTGGGCACATTTCTGTACTGTTCAGATGAACAGATGCTTGAGTTATGCTGCTTTTAGGGATCTGTGTTTCAAAAGAAAGATGTGGTCTTCAAAGGAATAATTGAATTCACCCGGTCTTAACTCTTGATTTAATAAACAGAAGATGGAAGGAAGGAGCTGGTTTAAGTTTGGGGTCTCCATCTTTGATCCTAACTCTTGATGGATTTTTCCAGAAAAAAGAACCAAATGATCAATTAAAAAGGCTAACAATGACAGGGAGAGGTCTTTAAGAATAAATATTTCTCACAAATACAATCTCCTTGGTCTAGAATTTCACTATATTTGCACATAGAAGTAGGAACTACTTTTTTACTCCAGGCACTTGGATGTTAGCAATCCATGCACTCACACTTGTAGATTTTTAAGGAGACACAGGTGGAGAGATACTCATAGTTCCTAGATTTTTCTATAATTCAGAAAGAAATAAAAGTTCAGAAAATGTTTAGTTAATGAATAAAATTGAAAAAAAATTAGAGAAATCTGGGTGGCTTAAATTGAGAGACTACTTTTGCTCGTATTAATTAGAGAGAACATAAATATCTCCATTCTGTGTTCTGAAGGTAAACCTCAAGAAGGATGCATGTGCAAAGATTTAAGTTTGCTTGTGGACAATAGGGCATCAGCTCTGATGCCAGAACCCAGGAGGTCTATGAGATTTTTTTTTTCCTGAAAGACTTGATGCCTTTGTAAAAGAGACTACATAAAGAAAACCCAGACATTTCTGAAAGATCAAATGTTTGTCAGCACCTCTAATGGAACAATAATAATTAATTTCCCAGTGCAGTAAAACCATATAATTAGAATGGGTTGGGGTTTTTCAAAATTTTCCAATATGGGATGAGCAAATGGAAAAACTTTCTCTCTCATTTTTTTTTTTGTTTTCAGTCTCTTCCTTAACTATTTTGGAGTTGGTGTGAAATACCGAGAGGAAATGAGCCCATCTGTTTCTGATACTTTCAGGCTGGATGTATCAGAATGTTTTGTAGCAGTTATTTGATGTCTTGTATGCCTCTAAAGTATTTTCCATAAGTTTGAAGCCTGTGTCTTTACTGTCAGGAAGTTTGTTTTCATGGCGTTTTAGCATCAATTTGATGCTCAGAAACGGAGAAAGGAGTTAATTGGTCAATTTCTAAATTCCACCGGGTTTAACTCAATTCAGTTTCGTTGATTTGCATGCTGGGAGAACTTTCGAGGAGAAACAAAAGTGAATGGAGTTATAGATTATTCTTATTATTTACATAGCTCTTCCTCTCCCTTCTTCTGTATCTTATGGCCAACCCTCTGTCCCCGCTACACTTCTCTTTTATGGTAGGAAAGGGTGATCCCACTGGGGAGACAAATAATGGGGGAATCTCAGAATGGAAGAAAGAAAGTTGGAGACCCATCTTTGCGTAAGGGTCAGGAGGAAGGGGAATGAGGCGGCCGGCGACGACTCAGCTGTATCCTGTACTACCCTCGTACTCTTCAGCCTTCCTGGGCTTCGCGTCGGGAATGTGCGGGTCGGTGGGGGAGGTAGCGCCGGGAAGGAGACCTTGCTCTGGGGATCCCTTTATACCTGCAGGAAGCACTTCAACGTGCTAAGCCCTCTTCCTGAGCCCTTCCACAGCGGCAACCGCTTCACCAAGAAGGTAACAAAGCCCCCGCCCCCATTACGCTAGAAGCCACACGCTCGCGGGTCTCCCTCTACCTTCCCCGAAACTAGTTAAAAGGGGCGTGGAAGATTCATAATTCAGTTCTGTCGCTCCTGCTCTCTATTGGTACTTATGGCGGGAATTCAGTTCTACCTAGTTCTAAAATTGGTTATAAAGACAGAAAACGGCCAGGCTTGGTGTTCATTGTCAACAAATCTACTGGGCATTTCCTAAGGTAATATTGGTTGGTGCCAACCAGGATACACAACTGCACGGTAGGACTGTTAGGATTAGACTCTATACTAGGAATGACTCTGCTTGGCAGTCCAGGGGGCTTCTCATCACCTCTATGGATTGAATAAACTGTGGCTGACTTGGCACTAGGTAAAGAAAGGATCACTTATTTTTTTAAGCTCTAAGCTGCCTTTTTCCAGTAGTGGAAAGGAAATCATTACCTTCTTTAACTTAGCTTTTGTTTTTATTTTACCTGATTACAGCGCTTTTAATTTCTCTTCCTTTTCTCTTAAGTGATGCATGATCATCACTGAGAATGAGTGCAATTTGAATTATTGTAATCATATTTAAGGCTATACAGAGTATGATATATTTTCTATATGTACATATATGTTATCTGTAAATGCATACAAAAAGAAATAAAAAGCTCCACACCAAACTGAGGAGGAGAAAGCTGGTCTATGGGAACTTTAGCCCTTTTAAGCTTTTAATGTTTTGATTTTTCAAAGCAAAAAGAGTATTTATCGGTCATTTTAAAAATAAAATGAATCCAAACCAAGCAAAAAAATCCGAAGACCAAAACACATTCATACCATACCCCCCACCCCCGCAAAAAAAAAAAGAAAGAAAAGAAAAAAGAAAGAAAAATGCAAAAGAAACAAAAAGCTTTGAAAGTATGCCATGTCTCTCATAGGAATTTACCCTACAAAAATAGCTACAGCTGCTGACAAAGATATAATGTCATGTGTGCTGCAGCTCTCTTCATGATGCCAGAAAATCTGACACAACTTAAATGGCTCATGATGTGGAATGTGTTAAATAAACCCAGTTATGATCATTGAAAGTAGAGCTGTCAGCTAATCCAAATAATGTTGTAGAAGAATCCTAGACCAGGGGAAGATTTCCATTATCTATTAAGTGTCATAAAACACTCAACAGTTTACAAAATAGCATGTGCAATGTTTAATTTTTTGAATGAAAATATATACACAGAAAAGATTTCAAGGAAACTTGTCACAATCTGAGCGGTGATTTTCTACAGTTGGGGGTAAACTTTCTTGCCTCTTTGAGCTTTTAAAATTTTCTACAATGTACATATGTTACATATATATAGTTTTGAAAGTGTATAAGCCCGTACATGGTCATTTTCAATGTTTGATGACTCTTTGTAGAATCAAAGCAAATAGACCCCAGAGATATTGTCAGCTGCCAACCTCATACTTTAATTTGGTCAGCAAAATACACTCATATGTCTTGATTATCCCTTCAAATAATCTTATGAATAATAGTGACATTTTGTATATGTTGCAGAAGATAAACTAAAATGAGGAGAAAACTGTAGTGATGAAATACATTACTTTTTCCCAGTTTTCCTCTCAGAAATATGTAGTATTACCACCTCTGGAAGTTATAGTACTATTGTACAATTTTAAAAAGAAATATAATTTTGCCTGACATTCTGTTGTTCACCATCATGAGAATGTGCAAATAACACTGTAACCAAAAGTTGATCCAACATGGATCCTGGAGTTTTTTTTCTATACAAAATTCATATTACAATCAAATTTAAATAAATAAGATTGGTTAGTTTGGGGAGGCTGAATATTACTTTGAAACCTCACTTGAACTATCTATGATGTGAAGGGAGAAAACTGAGGCACTTTTCAACATAACCCAAGCTTAAAAGGAAACAGCAAAAATGTTCATTTTACATTTTGGAAATAGGCTCTGTTTCTTTCTCCAGATAAATTTTGTCTTTGCATAGAAAGCTGGTATTCTGGCACTATTTGTTTTTGTTCCATATATTGCATTTTTATAGCAAATGAACATTAAATTACTTTCTGTTTCACCACTTTTTAGAAAAGGCCATAGAATACAGGATCCTTAAATAGGGTAACTATTTGTAAAGCTACTCATTTTTTTAAGAGTCTGTTTTCATTACTTAATTATGGGACTCTGGACACAAAACACTTCTTGTTTCCACGAAACAAAAATTTTCACACACAAATACACACACATCCGTTTTCTATGCTGAATTCATGCTGTTCAAATATTTTAAAAAACATTCATTATGAAAGAAACCTGAAACAAAACAAACACCTCCACTATGTCCTTAATTTTCTTTCTTACGGATGGTGTATAGCCACAAGGGCAAATGCAGTCTTTTCAAATGTATATGAAGCAAGCACCTTCCCAGCTGTGAGCAAGTAACTGGTCAGTCAGTTCTTACATAGAGATTTTAAAATATATGTTCTTATTCAGTTCTTAGATTGTTGCATCCATAAAAAAGTGGCCTTAACTGTTGCTCTTTCATGAAATATACCCATTTCCATGTCTTTTTCCTATTAAACCGTCCTGGAAAATTGGTGAAATCATTCACTTCATGCACGTTGTGCATTTAAATAAAACAAAAGCATAGAACACGGATTTAGACATCCTCGTGGTTGGCAACTTAGTTTAGAAAAAGATTCAAAGGTTCAAATTTGCCATTGGAATTCTTGCTTGAATTTGTTAGTACCGTTAAGTTGAAGGGAGCCAAGATGTAAAAATGAGTTTTTCTTTGCAACTGTCTGCTGTCACTATGAAATAACTTGGCTTAGAAATTTACAGGATATGTGATATATTATAAAGACTGCATTGTTATGAATTCATGATTTAATGATTAACAGGGTTATTTGCTTTGTTATTGGAATCATAACATCAAGATGGGTAAGGCGTAAATAGCATTAGAGACTGTAACGTGAAATGGTGAGATAGTTACTTTGGCTTAATTTAGAGGCCACAAACATAGCCAACCATGTATTTGGTTAAGTACTTGCTTGATGATATTCTTAATTACATGTCCTTTGTGGCTTGCTGGTATTTTCAGGTGCTATTAATAAAAATCAGTATTTCTAAAAGTGCAAATAGATTGGAAGCAGATGCTGTTAGTAAAACATAATTGGGCTAAAGGAAAATTTTTGCAATTTGAAAACAGACCACTGTCTTTAATATGTTGGTTTGCTGTGATTATGTATGCTCATAGAATTTGAAATAGGAATAATCAACAGATACATCTTAAGAGGAGTAGAAAGCATAGGGAAGAAGGCTATTTGTAAAACTCAGAGAAAATGTTTATATGAACAATATTGGAATTGGTGGTTATGTTGTAGAAGATAAGCGGAACATAAAGAAAACTCAGTCTTTGCTTGAGTATGAAAATGAAACTTTTAATAAATCATTTTTAAAGTATACAAAATGGTAAACTAATTTGGGGCATACTCTTTTAACCCAATGGTCCCATTAATTATGTTTTAAAATTACAATTATATAATTATACTGTGTTTTTTAAAAAAATGCAAACAAGTGACAGTGGATTATTTATGAACAGATCATCATACTTTATTTCTATTTTTTGGTAGATTCAAATGGTTATTTTATTAACATATTTCTTTGTAATAGAACAAAGTTTAAAAATATGGATGTAATAAAACTGTAAATTCTTACAAAGTTAAATTACAGTTCAAGCAGAAACTAAGAGCTATGTAAATCTGAGCTTTGGACAGTGAGTTCTTACTACACAGCCCAAATTGTATTTCGTAACAAGAGGAAGGAACAATCCTTATACATAGGAAAAGTTAGAAAGGAAATATAGGAAAATGTTTAACGTTTAATTCTTGACAGTGAGAATATGTGTACATTTTGAGGGTTTTTTCCCCCTGCTTATGCCTTTCAGTTTTTCTCAGATTCTTTTCAGGAACATATATTACTTAGAACTAGAAAAGCCGTATTCATTAAAAAAAAAAAAAGGCAAAGAAAAAACAATTTGATAGCTTGCATTAAAGAAGTTTTCATTTAGATTTGTTAAACTGGTATTTTATTTATCATCCCAAGGCTAATTAAAACAGAACCAACACAGTCATAGAGAGCTAACTCCTAAAACTGATAAACCCGAACATATAACTTTTTGCCATTATATTGTAAAATTAGCCATTTATAATTACTAACAATTGAGTTTATACAACTGCTAATGTTTAACTGGTCTGTCTTACCTGGAGTTCAGGTAACAATTTTAACAAATTATCAACTGACATAATGTTTCTTGGCTTAAAGATGGATTTGCATTATTTTATTGCTTGGAATATCATATTAACATGCATTTTAACTTTAAATCACTTGTTAGAAATGGAAAAATATTTCTGAATATAATTTCAGTTATTATTGTTAAAATTATTTCATTATTGAAATGTTTCAAGCCATTTACTTTTAAGACTACAAAATTAAGCATGCATTGAGTTAAATGTAATAATCACACTGATAAAACTCAACGAAGGTAGTAAGTAAGCAAAGTTTTCTACTTTTACTGCATGTTAAAAAGTGTTTCAGAGAAAAAAATTAGACCACACTGACTTATCAAGAAAACCTTTCCTTTCCCCTTGATCGTAATTTTCCTGGAACCGGTATTCTCCATTGAGAGATCCCTCAGGATTTTACTAATGTAGTACTTGGAAACTTATTTTTGCGCCGAGGAACAAAGGAACTGAAGAAAGGAAAGATGTTATTTGTCTTCTAGTATGGGATCCACACAAAATTTAAGTATGGGATGCTATATATTCGTTACTACTATAGATTTTAACTTCTGTTTAAATAAAGCCCTGCAAGCCCGCTGCTTCTTCCACGGTTCTATCAAATGGGCCTGAGAATAATCAAAGGAATCAACAGTCCCCAATTTTAGTTTGGAGCAAACTACAGTAATTAGTTTTCTGAAAGCTATCGAAATGTTATCCAATATAAACGCATAGAAGGTATTTAAAAACTCAGGTTCCCGGAATGCATGTTCATCCTTTGCTTTTCCAAATTATTTGTCACCTGACATCTTATTTCAAGAGTCGTGAAAAGTTAAGTCTATGTTCAGTTGGACATAAAACAGAAATTTTCGTAAAAAAACCCCAACCAAACCCAAACCCCAAACAAATAAATCACAAGAATAATTCTCTTATTTAAAGAATGTCAACTGAGTATCCCTTGGGCATATTACTGTTGGAAACAATTTAACACTTGCATCATTCATGAGCAATTCACGACGCTTAGCCTGCAAGAATTTTCCACCCTTTCTTGGCTTTTTACACCCTTCAACTTGGCTTTTCCTAGTTCCGCTAGTGGAAAATTAGGGAGACAGGAAATTCATAGTAAAGACATAAATGAATTCTCATGAAAGCTTAATTTATTACAAAAGTTTTTTTCCTCCTCACAAAAGGCCAGGACGCAGATTGAAAGGAAATTAATTTTCTTTTTGGATGTATTGGTAATATATACTTATTTCATGGCACACCCCTGAAAGACTTGTAAAAATAAACGAAAAGACCCATTTAGAAATATGTAATTCCCTTTAAAGAGTGAAATTAAACGAATCTTTTAAGAAAACCGTTTCCTTAAGCTCTTTGCGGAAAGCTGGGCGAGGCTGGTCGGGATCCACCCCTCTCCCGCCCACACCCCCCGGGAAGAGGGGCGAGACTCTAGTTCTCCAGTTACAGCTAGAACCCCGGCCGCCCGCCCACTCTTTATACAAAATAAGCCCGCCCCCGCTTTCATTAACCCAGCCAATGACCAAACGGCATCCCTCCCGGCGGGAGGTGGAGCCGCGGGGGAGGAAGCTAGGAGGTAAACGCAATCCCACGTGTTACGGCTCTCTCCGCCTCTTCCTCGTCTCCACCCTCCGCCCCGCCCTCATTCGGCTCCTCCCATCCACGCCCCGGGAAGAGGAGGGGATGCAGGTGGAGCCAGAAACGCTGGCGTTCTTTTATTTGCATGCCGCCACTCTATTGGCTAAGACTGGCCACGTGCGGAGGCTGGAGGGGCGGAGGAGCTTGTCAAACGGAGCTTCACGGATTGGCTTAACAGTACGATGACGTAAAAGAGGGCCGTCTGAGCAAACGAGAACGCCGAACAAACGTATCTCCTCCTTCTTGCCCCCACCTCCTTGGCTGCAGTCCTTGAAAAAAGAGCCTGCGAGGCACAGGGTTTTGAATATTTAAATAAGAAATCTAGAACTCTAGCTATTTAAATATTCATGAAGAGGCGGGATAGTGTGGCGTGTCCCCCGGAAACTCTTCGGATTGGCTTGTTTTCTCAAGCTAGTGTTAGCGTCAGGAAAAGACTTGCACCTCACCGATGAATTAAATGATTGCTGCATTTTTTCTTCCTCGAAAGCGCAAACCATATACACTTATTTCTTTTCTCGGTAATTGATTTCATGTGTGGTCCGACTGGCTCAGCTTTGTCACTCTTTCGCTGTCTATATATTTTCTTTTTTGTAACTCAAGTCCCATTTTCATCAGTTTTTAAAATGCAAAGATGTAGTACAGATGGAAACAATTAGAACCTCCGCTCTGCTGATGTGTATAATCTTATTAGTTTAATGGGTCACAGGGCGCAGGACCTATTTCCTATGGATCAAAGTGAAAACAAACACGGTTAATATCCCATTTTGTTTTAGAACCACATCGGATCGGATTCCCTCTGTTGGCCGTGGTAATGACAATATTAAGAGATCTTGGATTGCCTTGAAGTTTAGAGGGAAAAAGAAGTCATTGAAATATTCTGGCTTAAAAACGCATTAATATTAACACCAGGTAGCCGTTTGCCAGTTCCACAAGTTCTCTTGAGTTTATCACAATGGCATGGCTATTAAAGGATTTCAGAATTGCTTGTTTTGATCTATTGCGTTAAATCTAGCGAAAAATCGTGCCTAGGTTCGCTGCTAATTACACCAGCTTCTCAGATTTCTTCTGTCCAGGCCTGACATAAGGCTTCGGAACTCTTAGTGTAAATTTCAACTTATGGCTTCTTGATGGTTTTTTTTTTTTTTCTTTATCTGTGAGTGGTGGTCACAAACTTTTTTTTTCAAAGTTTGATTTTCAAAAAGTTAAAGAACCCCATAACTGCTACTCAAATTTTAACTTTCCATTTGAGGGAGTTCCAAGGCCAGTTCACAGACCCCATAAGCACCCGTGGATCCTAGTTAACAATTCATGTCTTAAGGAAATATTTTTTTATATTTTGGGTTGTGTTTGTGTGCGCTTTTCCGAAGCAAAAATACAATCTTCCAAGCATCTACGGGGTTGGGCCGCGGCTTCTCTCTTCGTGCAAAGGCCCCCTTTGGAAATCCCCCGCAGTAACTTCTCACCCCAATAAATTAAATGCAGCCACAGTGTGGTCCATTACCCGGGAGTGTGAGGTGACGACGCCTGTCAAAGGTGGCCGGCTGAATACAGACCCTTGAATATTCCTACAGATAATAAATATCTGTTCAAGGAACGGATGTAAATAATAGGTTCCTATTCGATTAGAAAGCTCTGAAGTACAGCAATGAATAAACGCATTGCAGACTTGATGAATGCTCCCAAGTTCTTCACGAAGGTGGGGGGCAGGTATTGAAAATATTTTGCCCTGTGCTTGGAGGCCGGGTGTGGGGCTCTAGGCGCTGAGGGCCATGCACCTCTGCGAGATCCTCAGCGGGGCCTCTAGGAATGTAAATACAACGAGTTTAGACAGGCTGGGGCCCCGGAAAGTGCGAGCAGTAGTTATTAGCCAATCATTTTAATTCCGAAGCTGTGCAGAACATCGGCTTTCCCTTGGCTACGCGGGGCTGGGGTTGCTAAGAGAGAGAGCTGTTCTTATCCTCTTATTAGGAAACAGTGTCATTGAATCCTGGGCTCGGCATTCGTAGGTTTGGGATGAGTTCACCAACATACGGAGAGCGAAGCCCGCATTGCTCGCTGGGATTGCAGGCGCTCCCTTCCCGGTTCCGAAACCAAAGTGTAACAGCGTGGAACACGTTACAAGAAAGTCTGACATCTGGGACAGATGTGGCTAATCCACCCCTGGCCATGACAGCCCTTCATATAAACCCTCAAGGCCTTTTTGAAAATCTGCCTTTGAATTTTTTATTTTGGCGCGTGATCTTTAAACCTGTCTCAACATACCAGTCTTCTTTTTGTTTTTCTCTCTCTTGAGGTTCTCTATGCCCTTAACTTTATTTTGGGAAACTATTATTGCCCCCTCCCCCGCCCCGCTCCCCACCAATGGGGAAAATGATCAAATCTCCAATCTGTTATTTCCTGAAATTTAATCTTGCTTTTACTCATGGATCATAAAATATTTAAACCGTCAAAAATGTATCCATCACTGAACAACTTCAGAGTTATTTTATGCTTTTTAAAATGGAAATATAATCCCGGTGTGTGGGGGTGTCTGTGTACCGTAATTATAGACAGATCATGTTAATCTCCCTCCCACGGAAAAAAGAATATTTACATGTGTGAATCCAAGTAGTTATTCATCTATGATCACGAATTCTACCAGCTTGATTTTTCGTTTTCGGATATACTTTTTGAGGGGGAGGGTATCTAATATGCAGGGACACTAACAAAATATAGTGTTAAAAAATTTTTTTTTAAAGATTTTCCGGTGTACTGGAGAGAAATGGCTGAGGTCCAACAACAGATGCCTTTTCTTATTTTCTTTTTCTTTCCCCCCCCCCACCCCGCCCCCCGGTCAACAATCTCTTTCAGTTGCTTACTTTAACCTGGTGAGCCCAAGCTGTAAACTCCACGTAAACCAGGGCGCTGTGGTTGGCTCTGAGGCAGTCACGTCCCACTCGGGATGTGATGCGCAGTTCTGGGGTGTTCGCGTCAGTGCCCGCCTGGAAAGAATCCGGGAGAGAAGAGAACTTCTATGAGCGGCAGCCCACTAAGCGCACCGGGCTTCAAGGATCGCTGTCGCTTAGATTTTTTTTTTTTTTTTTTTGACAACGTGTTGTTTGACTTTATCTTAAAATTTTGTTTACTTATTGTTACTGGTGGGAACGTGGGCCCTTGTGATGAAGATTTTCCTACCCTTGGGCAGATCTGCTCCCTAGCCCCCACCGCGATGGCTTTCATATAGGGAGGGTTAGCCTTTGGATTCAGGTAACATTTCTCTTAATCTAAGAGTCAGCTGCAAGGTGCTTGGTCCACGCCTGGGGTTTTCCGCGCGGTAGAGCCGGCAGAAAAACCTTGACTTGATTTTTACCATCACACCGGGATGGCCCCATCGGGACTGGAGGGGGACCCTTCGCGGCTTCCTGGGCGCGCCTGGCCCAGGGTGCCACCAGCGCGCTGTCGAGTGCCGCGTTACAGGCCCTGGACCAGGCAAGATCAGAGGCTGCAGGGCTTGCTCTGCTTTCACCGGGGCTCTACTACCGGAAGTCATTTGATAAATCTCAAGCAGGCCTTTCTAACCTTTACTACTCGGCAGAGAATTGCAAATCTCTAAACACGCTGTAATCTTCTTCTAACTGTGCTCTAGACACACTTGAGGGTTGGGTTTTATTTTAGGGCCCGGCGGAATGGAAGTGGCCACTTTAG
>NW_011494936.1:2311272-2311699 GCF_000754665.1 Bison bison bison | reverse complement strand
TCGGGAAACTTTTAGGACTGGCGGGGGTGGGGCGCATGATTTATGACCCTGATCAACTTTTTAGGAAGCAGAAATTAACCTGAGGGGGATTAGGCGAGCTTTGAAGTTCATGGTTTTGTTTTCCTTCAACTCAGCCCTTCGATCAAACAGTTCTTATTTCCTTTTACCCACCTCCTCCTCCTTGGGTCTCTCATCACCCCATTCCTATTCCCCAGCAACCCTTCCTGTATAGATTTTCATAATTTCAGGTAGAAATATCTCCAGACCAGCGATTTAAGTTCCTGACTGTGACCTAGCTATCAAAGACTTTCCAAACCCCTGCCTTCTTTGAATCGTGTCTCACGTTTGAAACTTGTATTTATATTTGGAGGTCAGAAGTAGCAAACTTGTATCCATTCCTCCTCCTCCCCCCCCCCCCCCCCCTCCT
>NW_011494936.1:2305859-2311172 GCF_000754665.1 Bison bison bison | reverse complement strand
CCTTGCTTTTTCTCGCTTATTCCACCCTTGGAGACTGGTATTATCCCGCAGAAGTGCAGCCATTGTATAGCACGGTCAGCGGCTCTGTGGGTGACCGCTAACTTCTTAGCGTGTTCTCTGAGTCCTGTGGATTTGGGACGAAAATTCAAATACAAACATGAAAGACCTGCCTTGCCACCCTGCACTCTTACCTTGGCCCCCTTTATTTCTATACCCCCAGACTCCCCTCCCCTTCAACTGCAGGTCTCCAAGGGGAATCCGTCTCCTGCGGCTCTTTACCGCAGGCGCCTGCTGAAAAGGCAATTTCCTTAGGGGTGTGGTCGGGGAGAGAGAAAAACAGAAACCAGGATTGTTTGGGGCCTGAAACCATCCAAGTTTTATTGCATCCGCTACAAAGTCAATTAACTCTTAATGAGCATCCAAGCGGAAAAAGGCCGAGGTTTACTCCATGTTAAGGCGGGGGAGGGATGGGGGTACTTTGTTTATTTCTTTCTCTTGCAACCAAAGGTTGCAACACCTTCTCGAGAGGCTCTTCCCAACGCCAAGAATACAGGCACGAAAGTGGAAGGCATCAGGTTTCAGTTCCCTGAGTGATCGAAGATCATTCGGCCACGAGGACCTTCGAAGTTGGCCCTGTCTACAGCTTGTAATGAAAAGGATAATCTGTCTTGTAATAAAAAACAGGACCCACACAAACAAACCCGGCATCCAACCACCTTCCACTGCGCCTCACTCTTCCTTAATAAGGGCCAGTGACAAATATTGCCATCCAGTTCCACCCCAAAAAGAGGAAGCAGTAGATCTTCCTTTTAATAACTTCCCAAAGTGTTACAAATAATAAAAGAGACACATAAATCATCGCGGGGGCGGCTGAACGTGGACCACGGAAGGATTTACTCTCCTCAAGCCTTGACTTTCAACCGCGCTCTCATTGGCTGTTTTCTTGTAGCCCCGGCCCCCAAATCCGCCCTCTTATTGGCCCATTAGGCGGGGTGACGCACGGAAAGGGCGTGGGGTCGGTACGGGCCGGAGTCCATCAACGCGCATGCGCCCTGTGGCGCGAGTGTATGATTGACAGTAGGGGTGTGCGCGCGTGCGCGTGTATGTGCGTGTGAGTGTGTGGTGGGAGGGTGATGGTGGTGATAGTGGTGGCGATGAGTGCTCGAATTGAAGCTGCTTCTTCTGGTTCGGTGGCTGTAGTCCTCTTTGCGGGCATTTTCCGCTGAGTCAGAAGGGCTGACAGTTAGAGACCCGGCACTCACTGGCTGGGGAGACCGTCTGGAAGCGATTTATTGAAGAGGGTCTCTAGCAGCAGGTTGATTGGGGAGGGAGTAAAGAGAAGTAGAAAGGCATGCATGCTTTCCTGGGTCTGAAGAAGATAGTGAAAAACTCAGGAAGAGATTTAATTCTACTCCTTTGTCGTTTGTGCGTTTCTTGTAAAGCACACAGTAAGTCATGATTCGTATCAAAGCTGAGCCCTCATAGGCACCTCACAACTCACTTCCTCTGAGACTGACACAGCCAGCTCGATCCCCCAGCACACAGGTACACACGTATCTTAGCCTCCTGTAGTTATGCAAACCAGCAACTCAGGGCGAACTTTCAAGACTCGGAACACAGTGATAATCCTTAACTGGAAGGTAAAAGGAGTAAAAGGAATAAAGAAAGGAAGAAGAAAAGGAAAAGAAAACTTGTAGCAACCAATAAGGCAATAGTGTTAAAAGATACAGAAGAAAAAAACCCACTGGCTATTGAATGTAAAATTTGAAATTAATTTCCCAATCAGGTCTATGCCGTAGGAGCAGTTCCAGTTTATTCCAGTGCTTCTTAACGCCTGGTACAAAATTCTTCAGAGACGAGAGCTGGCTTACTGGAGAGCAGAAACATTTCTCCGTTGCCCTGTTGCATCCAAATTCTCGTTTCGGAGAAGTTTCTTCGGAGTGCTGGAGCTGGGCAGGAGGCTGGACAGTTTTCTCTTATTATAAGGTGTTAGGTCGTTGGTTTGTGTTTGCACGTATTTTAGTAAGATAATAAAGGTCTTTCAGCTGTGCACGTATTTTAAGTTACACTAGCCCTAGAAGAATTTTGTAACTGGTAAATAAAAGCTTCGGTTTTACGAATTCTGAAATTTAAAACTTGTAATTACCTCTTCGCGGGCCCTGAGTTTTTTTTTTTTCTTTTGTTCTTATTTTGAGGTGTTTCTGTGTGGGAAGAAATGCACAAATACAAGCATTACAAAATCTCCATTCAAATACTATCCTGTGTGTGCACAGTAAATAAGTAAAAAGAGCAGAGTGGTGGAAATATAGGACTGTTAAAATAACGTTCTTTTAAATCCCCGTGGTGCATTTTTTCTTTTGAATAAATGCTTTCAGCCTAAGTATTTAAAGTCATGTTTTTAAACCCTCACAGTAATTTTATTTAGAAACCCCATGTTCACCTTTAATTTTAAAATTACTATTTATGACATGAATTATTAGCAACCATTCTCTGCATTTCAATATGCTTTTTACAATTTATATATTTAAAGCAGCAAACATGAAATAAAATTAGTAAACCAGGTTTTGATAGCTGCTTATTTTTGTTTAATCGAATATATTTTATTAGATAAACATACACTTAAATTTACTTAAAAATAAACAGCAAAATAATACTTTTCTTTCGCTTTGCTAGAACAAAGTGATTTTTCATTCTTCTCCGTCCGATTCTTTCTCTTCAGCAGCCACAAGCGACTGACGAGCTCCTAGGGACCTGCGGACTGGTATGCAAATTTCAGATGATTGACACATAGGGTAGAAACCAATCACGCTGGAGTAGGTTGCTGATTGGTTGACAAATGTTTGACGTAAAATTGACGTTTTAAGCGCCTAACAGCCAATCAAGGCAATACATGCAAATGAAGGAAGGAATCAGATTACCAGCGGCTGGTAGACTTGAGTGCGCCCTCACGTGTTCAGTGGTGGATATTGCACAGACGCCTGCACAGTAAATAAATGCAGCAAAATGTTCAACCCCACAGTTTGCCTTCACCGTTCCCAAACTTTTATGTCACTGGACTATAATTATCCATCTTAAAAACCCAAGAGTTAGGTAGTGCATATATATGATGGTTTAGCTTAGAAATCCATGTCATGTAACGGTGGACTTTCATCGCACACGATTTTCCTCTCATTTTTACCAACATAGGGAATCTCTGTCTTCAAATTAATCCTTGGAGAGGGAGGCTGTTTCCCTCCTTGGTTTCAAAAGGACAAGATTTACAAAACCTTTCCAGGCACAGATGGGCGATAAATTTAGCTTCTTCAGCGAAATTCCGCGTTGCACCGCCAGATGGCACAAGGATCGCCTTCTAATCTCAGTATCCCGCCGATCCCTATACCCCGCAAGTAATTTAGAAAAATTGAAAACCAAACACTTTTATATTTCATAGCTAAATGAAGTGAGAAGGTACTAGCACTCTTAAGGATCTCCATATTACGAAAATAAGCTTTGTTGGTCCTTGCTTTGATGTGAAACTTCCTCTTGAGATTTTTGTCCAAGGAAAGTTTTTCTTCGATTAAAATACTCATCCAGTTAATTTTTTTGCAAAAACATTTCCTTAAAGTGTGCACCATAAGCCCAGCACCACGCGAGATGAAAAGGTTAAGAATAAAAGGGGTAAAAAGAAGGCTAAGAAGTGTGTTCGGCTTCCTAGGGATTAAAATGAGATTGAGGGTGAACCTAAACTTCTCAGTGAGCTTGGCTGGACCAGTGGGGCCGAGGTCGGATCAAGCTGCTTTTAGAGCAGCGTGGCTTTTTAAAACAATTCTTTTTGGAGTCTCAATTACAGATAGAAAAGACTTTCCTTCCATAAGTCTCTGTAATCAGAGCAGGGCCTTTGCCAACCTGCGCAGTGATTTTGGGGAGTGGACCCTGGAAGGTACTGACCTCCATTTCTCATGCCTTTGACTTTATGAGTATATATGTTTTTCTGTTTATCAAGAATACAGATGTTCGGCTGCCCATACTTCAAGGCCAGACTTAGAACTAATGGTACTGACACAGGGGAGAAGGGCGGATAGAAGAAAATATCCAAGTAAAGTAACAAGTACAGCATTTACAAGTTGATTCTCTCTTCCTGGGAAACTGTTTTCTTTACTCCTTTATACAAGCAGGACAGTTGTACATTTACTTTCGGCCATTTTACCCCATAATCTTGCATTTTAGAATCTCAATCAGTAGTTAAAAATATATTTTAAGTTGGCGTATTTATTTTAGAAAATCTTTCTGAAAAAGCCTTCACCTTACAAAAAGGGGGCTCCATTAACTTTGTTGCTTGGCTTTGTCGACTTTTGTTTGGGCAGAAAGTAATGGTTAGGGTGCTCAAGTGAACTCACGTCTCTCTGGGCATCTTAACTGTGAGTAGTTGTCCAACCTAATACCATATTCCTTGTGCACATTTTCACCAACTAATGTTTCTAGTGATAAAGCTGTAGGTAGGAAAACTCATCACAGCCAGCCAAATATATGTACAAAATTTGAATAAAATTACGTTTTACTTTAGAACTACCACTTAGGATTTCTTAGTTCAAGTTGAAACCATACGTTTATTTCACTATTTGCACACCCCTAGACCCCCAAGTGATGTTTGATCAGAGAGCATACAGAAGCTAATGGAAAAGCCAAAATTTTAGGGCGAGCTTATTTCTTTTAGGTATTAAGAATGATGAGGAGAGTCAGAGAACTCAGCAACGAAACTCTCGGGCCATTTATAAGAAAATCTTAAGTTTCTAAGCACAGTCTCGCTGCTCTCTTAACTGTTTATTTTCTGAGCTGCAAAAAAAAAAAAAGCAAATTGTGTTTAAATAGAGGTGGGACCTAGGGGTTCCTAGGCTTCTCTGGGGACCTCTGGGAGCTAGCGTCCAAGTTCCTTTTGCTTCCAACCGCGTAAAAGCAGCCCAAAGGTGCGAATTTGGCGCCCCGCGTGCGGTGGGACAGCAGCGTTCTTGGGCTGGGCGGGTCCGCGTGGAAAAGGCCCGGGGCTTGCGCGGCGGGCGCGCGGGGCAGCGGTCCGCCGGGGCAAGGGAAACCCAGCTCTCCCAGGAGCTCAATTCCCGGCACAAAGGTGGGCAGACAGCGGGAAGCTAGCTGCCTGGCCGCTGTCTCGGGAGCCCAGCCCGCGCGGGTAGTGGAGGCTGGCCTCCTCCTGCCCCCGTTCCCCTCTCCCCTTTCAGGGCCTCTTCCGGTCTGAGCCTTGGGAGTCGGTTTCCCCGGTCGAAGTGATTTCGCTCGAGTCCGCCCGGCGCGGCTGTAAATCACCCCCTCCTCCCCCGC
>NW_011494936.1:2297046-2305455 GCF_000754665.1 Bison bison bison | reverse complement strand
CTCGTGGCTTCCAACAGAGTGAGGCCCACTCTCCTCAATCTTTCCTGGCAGCTTGAACCCCCAACCCTGTCATCCCCAAAGACCAGAGTGGCCCGGGTTATGGAAATCAATCCACAGCAACCGGACACCCAGAGCGTCAGTCTTTCTCGGCCTCAGTTTCTTGTCTGCAAAATGAAGCGACTGTTAGGATCTGCATTGTTTGCCCAGCTCTAATGAATTTTTGTTTGGGGGTGGAGAAGCCTTAACTCTTTTGACTGGGTGTATTTCTAGAAGTTCATTCCCCTCACGTTTATTATTCCTCCTGTCCCCCTCCTTCTGGACACCCCAGCTGGCACCGGAGAGCTGCTCCAGGCGGAGGGCAGGACCGTTCAGCCTTCCAGCTGAACCTTTGACCATGTATGTTTCGGAGACGCCACCAGGGGGCGATGGAGCCCAAGGATAGAGCAGCAAGGCTCCCTAAGGTCTTTACGAAAGTTTTTCAAACTCGGAGTTGATTCCTTTTTCTAT
Source organism: Bison bison bison (assembly GCF_000754665.1). NCBI lineage: Eukaryota > Metazoa > Chordata > Mammalia > Artiodactyla > Bovidae > Bison > Bison bison. The sequence goes on along the minus strand of NW_011494936.1, from coordinate 2,304,948 downwards.
TTGTGTGACTTATAAATGGCGTAGACTTCTTTTAAGATTCCATTTGGTCATCAGCTCTGGATGCAGTCTGAGATTTCATGAGAAATCAAGTACAAAAGCATTAATGAGGAACAGGCTTGCACACACCCCCAACACCCAGTGGCCCACCAAAATAAAGTGAAACTTGCGAAGTGCTAACTTTAAAAACTTTCTTTGCATACTTAGTGGGCTCGAAGGCCCGGAGAAAGCATTGGAGGTGAAGGCCAAAAGGCACTGAAACAGTGAGGACACACAGTAGTGGATGTTCCTCCTCACTGCCCCTCTTTTACTTTGTTTTGCAAACATCGAGTTCATTTTGGGATCATGAACAGGAGTGGAAGAATGCAGAAGAAAGCATTTAAGACAGAGACATTCTCGGGGTGGGGGAGGAGGTGGGGATGGTTTAGGTTAGAGAGCCCTAGTGCAGCGACGTTCGTAAATTCTGTAAAGTTTCTGTCTGCGTGAAAAAGAAAAGAGCCACGTCTCTGCCCCTGCCTCTGACGGCGGTGTCGGATAGTTCTTTCATTTGTTTCCGAGAATGTTTTACAATACGGATTACCGGGGCCTCAGAGGAGACTGAGACTTGTTCACTACAAACAGCCAAAGTATCTTCAAGAGAAAACGTGTTCGAAATAACATCTTTCCCCACACATGGAAGCCTCTTGGATTGTGTTTGCTTTCAAAGTCCATAAACGTTTTTATTAAACTATCTTTCCTGTGGCCCCTGCGCATATAAAGTACTCTTAGCGTATGCAAACGCTTCCATTTTGGTCCTCCTCTAGGGAAACTTTGTAGCTCCGCAGTAAATATTTGCTCTAAGGTGAATCTTGGCAAGCACGAGCTAAAGTCTAAAATCTGGTTTCACTCTATGTTTGTGTGCACGCGTGTATGTTTCAACAATGTATGTATATATATTGGAAAATTTGACGGAGAGCTTGGTATTTTTACTTCTTTGCTGCACATGGGGAGGTATAATGACTGTAATTACTTGGATGACATTTAAAAATTAACAAATTCTCTTTCAAATTCGATTCTTCCCTGTGTGCTGCCAGCCCTCTTTCCTCTAATCACGTCAATTAAATGTTCTTACAGTGTCACCCTCCATAACACCCTTTAATGTAGTGATTTGGGAAGTATATTTAAAGCAATTAAATGTTGTTTTTGCTTCTTAAATTCTGCCTTAATAATTAGAATGTTAAAAAAATCAAATCAAGATCTTTATTGTTCTTTTAATGTTTATGGTTTTACTTCTTATAACGTTTTAATTTGTAAGCCGTGCCCAAAAATGTCAGGGGGAAAAATGATGACAGCTCAGCAGTATGGCACAGATGGAGTTAGACTTTTGGGGTCTCATCCCTGGAGGAAAATTTGAACTGAAGCTCTTCCTCTGTAAAGAAAGGGGCTTTAGTTTTATGAAGGTGTTGAGTCTGCTGAGGTTGATTAAAGACAATTCTACGGAAAATTATTTTAAAATACGCACACAGTAGATGAGCTAGGGCTGCGTATTAGTCATCTTGGAGGGAATAATCAGGAGTTATTAACTCGGTTCAGTCTCATGAACCTGGCTACAGTGATTGCAGTCTGTGGATTCTGGGGTCTACCTCTCCCCTCCACGCTGCTCCCCACCCCTCATTGCTGAAGTCTACTATCCAAAAGCCGTTCTCTATTTCTTCCTTTTGTTTTTCTTTTAAACAACAGAAGCCACAAGGAGAAAGCTATCACAAGTAGAAATTTCAGAGTTGTGTGTTCGTGTGCTTAGTGTATGCTCTTTCCTTCCTCTGTCCTGGAGGGGACAGGGATCACAGACTTGCCATTTCTGAGAGCGCCCCACTGTGGAAGAATGTAACTTAATTACTTCTGGCTGATGGGGCTGGGAACCGACAGACCTCACAGTTTGTTTTTCTTTTTTCTTTTCTTCAGCCCCTTGCCCCCCAGCACTGAAAAGATAGTGTGTACTCTGCTCCTTATATTGACAGTCAGGGTTTTATTTATTCTAATGACTGCTTCAATGATAGCATGCAGCTCTGAGCAGAGAGAACAAGGTCCTCTTGGTCCACATTGTGGTGAGGTGGGCTAGCTGTTAAAGTTAGCGTAGCCTCTGGCCAGAGAGCCGAATACACAGCTGCCCCTCCCGTGAAAACACCGTCCCTGGAAAACATCATGTGGGTCTGAGTCATTCTCTGGAGGACCTGTTCCTCAGAGTTTGGTTTGGCAGTTCAGGCAGATATAATCCTTCCTTTCATATTTTTCCCTGCCCTTTTGAAGAGTAATCATTTTCAGTCTCCTTATATGAGGGGCACTTTGAGAGATGGCCTTGAACCCCATGGAGGAAGTCTCTTTGGCTTGGCTTTTGGGGGCTTGGCGAGATTTGAGGCTGTCGCAGATGGGGACTGCACCCTTTGAATGAAATGTTACACAGATGTGTGAGTGAATCCATGAGAACAGAGGCTGTCCGCTGCAGATGTTAGGGAGTTAGAGAACTCTGAGATATGTGTCAGTTTGAAGATAGGCAAGATTTCCTTTAGGTATAGCTGGTGTGTACGGTTGCCCTGGAATTGGCCTCAACTCATCCGTGCTTGGAAATAATGGTAGTTATCTGACCACTGAAAGTGTAGTGCAACTCAAACCAGGGGCAGGGAATACATTTTATGGGGACTATAGATGGGGCTTGGGCAAGCAGTCTATGTGTACATCCTGTATCTTAGAAAGACGATGGATAATTGATCAGACTTCTTCAGAATTTTCTTTTTTTAGATCATGTAAGTCTAATAGGAATATGATGTGAGCTACACAGGTAATTTTTCATTTCCTATAGGCCACATAAAAGTTAAAAAAAAATGAAATGATTTCATATTTTTAATTTCACTCATTATCTCCAAAATACCTTTTTAATGTATATTCAGTATCAAGTTATTGATAACATATTTTACATACTCTCTTTTTTTCTCCCCACATCTTCAAATGTCTGGTGGGTGCTTTATATTCACAGAACATTTCAATTCACATTTCAAGAGGTCAGGAGCCACAAGTGGTTAGTGTCTACTTTATTGGACAGTGTGGTTCTAGAGGGGCTTGCCAGGTGGCGCTAGTGGTAAAGAACCCACCTGCCAATGCAGGAGACATAAGAGATGGAGGTTCGATCCCTGGATTGGGAAGATCGTCTGGAGGAGGGCATGCAACCGATTCTAGTATTCTCGCCTGGAGGGTCCCATGGACAGAGGAGCCTGGTGGGTTACAGTTCGGGCCGGGAGTTGCAAAGAGTTGGACAAGACTAAAGCAACTTAGCACACACGGATGTGGTTCTAGAGAGTTCCAGCTCTAGAAAGTAGACATGCATGTGTAAAGTCAATAGCAGATTTCCTCCCAATTTTATGTTAAGCTCAACAGAACTTTTAAATATCAGAGAAAAGACTGAAGAAAATAGTTTGTAAAGCAGAAATGTATTTTTAACATTGTTATTTTAAAAAACTTTAGAAAGGAGAATCCTAGATCCCATGCCATGAATTAAGGAAAATCTGGTGTTTGAAAGAAGTAGATGATGCCTTTTAGGGATTTTATTCTATTAAATTAAAAAATATATATATAAAATGAATCCTTACTTGTTATAGAGCACCTAGATGATACAAAGTATAGAAAATAATAAAAACTATCTATAATATCAGCATGCAGAGATGACCACCTTTCAGAATTTGGGATATTGCAGTTCTCACAGGCAGATTGTTCCTATAATTGTGACTATATGGCAAATGCAGTTGTCCACCTTGCTGCTGTCCTTTTAATGTAATTTCAGAGCATTTTAATATGTTTAAAGCTCTTTGTAAGAATAAGTTTTAGTGTTGGGATGGTATTCCATCGCATGGTGGCCATAGTTTACTGAAGTTGGTGACCTTTGGTAAAGTGAACATTGCAGTGTGCTTATTAAATGGTGACCAAGGCAAATGGACTACTTTATGGAAAAGCTGCCCTCCAGTGTGGTCATCCTCACCCCTCAGGTGGGGAACTTGCCTTCCATGACTGTAGTCACAGCTGGCAACCACCTCTGCTTAGTTTTTAGAGAATAGATGTAAATATCTTAGAAAAGAATTGCCCCTCCTCATGACTAGTCATCCACTTGCTCAATCTAGGTGTGTGGTTACTATTTTGCCACAAGTGGATTATGACTTAAGGGTGAAAAGTAAATTTTTCCAAAGAGATTTTGAATGGGAAATAAGAACATTATGGAGATACTCATGAAGCATTTTCTTTCTGTCTTGTTGAACCCATGCCCCTTAGGATCTCACGGGACCCACTGAGTATAGGTACAGGGCCACCTTTGGTTAAATCATAGTTGGATTTATTTTTACATCCCCCTTTGGCCCTCTTTCCCACCATTTGTCATTTTTTCAGGCTTTCATGACATAAATCTTGTGGAATGTTGGCTATGCACATAGCATGAAGGATTCAAACTCTCCCATTTCAGGCGGGTTGGCCAACGAAAGCAACAGAGGGTGGTGGAGATCGAGGGTAGATATGGCTGGAAGAGGCCGGGATAGAAGAGCCTTGGAAAGAACACAACGATGAAAACAACAGCTCTGAGATGGCTCCACTTCTGGAAGTTTAGCCAGGGGTGATTGCAATTGACTGATGAGCACCAGGTAATAATACAGTCCATTGGAAGTCGCACAATTTTGAGCTGTCATTATATATATTTTTTCTATCTCTATGCAAAGACCTGTGAACTGCTTCTCTTGACACAGTGCTTTTTGGGTGTGCTGTCTGGCTATGGTAGATGCCTTCTCTGGGGATCCAAACACTTGCCTTGAAGGAAAGCTCAGGACTGTCTTCCTGGGGCTGGTCTTTTCTTCTGTTAAGCTTGGCTCCCCAAACTTCCAAGCACAGTTGGGCTGAAGGGGTGGGGGCTCTTTGACAACTTTCTCTTTGGTCTCACACTTTCTGTCACAGAAGAGCTTTTCCTGACTTGTTGAAGAACATGAAGGCACGCAAGTGCTGGTGGGGTTTTATTAAGTTGGCAAATATTAATACAAGTTTACTTAAAACCAGTGGGTCTTCTCTCTCTGAGTCTGGCTGAGTTTACACTTTTTTTCCCCTGGAGCTCTTTTTTGGCCCAAGCAATTCAGGGCAAGGAGTTTGAAGGGTATTTTGTTTCTGAAGTGGGCAGTCTGTAAAATAGTGGACCTTTTAACATCACACTGACAGACACTTTCAGGGCTAATATAATTGATGTATTCATAGAAGCTTAAGCAAAATAGCTTTCCAAAAGGGAGAAAAACTTGTCTTTTCACCTAAGCACTGACCGATTTGTGGTTTGGATACTTACACGAGATGTTAAACAGACTCGATGGAAAAGGTTTGTTCGCCTCAAGTTTGCCTTTCCCTCATCTTGTAATTTTTGGCTGCGAGTCAAGTTTTTGTCCATTTCCCCTGCACTCCTTGGGTCGAGGCCAGAGCCACGGGCTTGCTCTCTCCATGGTGTTGACAGAGTGTTTTTCAGCTGTACCAAAGGCCACAGATTTTATGTCAGACTGCGAGATGCACAGCTTGATAAACATGTCTGCCTCTGGCGATTGGCAGCATTCTTTCTGGAAAAGAAAACAAAAGTTGTTTTACATAAATAAGGAAAGTGGTATGAATAGCATAGAATAACATGACTTGGAAGGTGTGCCTGAGCCCTGAACTTTTTTGCAGCATGTTTTGATCTTCAGCTCGCTTCATTTTTGAATTCTTTTTTCACCCCACCACCATATGATAGCTTTCAGTGGCCAGATGTGTCTGGTTCTGTAATGAATAAACAAATCAACAACTGATTTGTTTGGAAAGTTGGAGGGTGGTAAATAACTCCTGGATAGTGTTTTTAAAAAGTATCTTGGCTTTAGATCTATATTTTCTTTTTCATGCTGGATGAAATGGCACCAAAGCACTTTTCATTCACTGTAGTTTAAAGACACTCCACAATGATCCGTCTCTGATATTTCCTAATGGAGATTTTTTTTTTTTTTTAACGTTGACTTTTTTCCCTTGGCCAGGGGTCAGGCCACGAAATTTGGGTAGGGGATCAGCACATGGTTATGACACAATTAAGTTCCATGCTAATTAGAAAACTCACCCTTCAGGGTAGCAGTCAACTCTTTACTGATTCCCACAATAGGAGGACGGGATAACTTCTTTTGACAACTCCTGATGTTCGGAGAGGACTCTTGGCTTACCACCTAAACTTCAAAGTCTCTTGCTGGGAAGGAAGAGGGGAAAACACACCCCAATGGCCAGCACTTTCTTCCTGAAGCTGCTCTGTGTTTGAGCAGATGTCCTGGAAGCCTGCAGGTAATACTGACTTTCAGGCTGACCCTCTTTTTGGAAGACTGATGGGAGGCTGGAGGGCTGTTTAGCAAGCCTATGTGGATGTGGGGTCCAGGGCCAGTCTCTGCTATAGGTTCTGGCTCACCTGGATACTGGCTGAAAGATGCAGGCTGTCAGGTCCCTTGGAGATGGCTTGCCGGATTCCTCAGTGGCACTTAATGTTAACCACCCCTTCCCTGGAACCAGCGTCAGTCCCCTGAGGTCATTGCACGCCTATGATTAAACGCCAGCTCCTAGAGGAGCCCAGTGACAGGGAGGGTCATCAGTAATGGGTCTGAGAGAGGCTTTAAGGCCCAGGGTAATATTTTATTCATTATCAATGTCAGTGGAGGAACTGTGAATCTGTCTGTTGGTTGGGAGCCCTTTATCTGACACCTCCCCAGGGTCAATGCTGGGGCTTCTGGTGGCTGAAATGTAGTTTTTGTTTGATTAGTGTGTGTGTGTGTGTGTGTGTGTGTGTGTGTGTGTGTGTGTTGGGGGAGGGGTGTAAACACCTCATAATAGTATCTTATCAGGTAACAGAGCTGGATAGAGGTGAGACAGGTCATCAGTTTCAATCAACTTTAGAGACCAGCATCCAAAATAATAATTGGTCAGTCCTAGACATGATAATTCATACATACATATAGACATATATGTGTGCTTGTATGTAGACACATCTATGGTGGTGTTTTTGGTGTTTTAGAATGAGCTTTGATTGACTGATCCTCAGTCACATCTTGAAGAGTCCTTGTGTGCATCTGTTCTGTCTCTGGGGGGCAGGTTCTTAACCTGGGGTCCTGCTTGGTGGCACACAGTTGGACTTTAGTAAGGTCTGGGAATCCCTACAATCATAAGCAAATTTTTTTATGGGAGGCTAAGTAACTCAACCTCTCCAAGCTTCTAAAGGCACCCGTAAGATGGGGGAAATGATACCCACCTCATTGGGTTAGTGTGAAGATTAAACAGCAAAATGCACTTAACACCATGCCAGCCACTGAAGTATTCTCTAAATACTAGATGCTACCGTTATAATAACTGAGGTTATTAGGATGTGCCTCTGTGAATTTTAGAACTGGACCTGGATCAACGGACTGGTTCCAAATTGGGAAAGGAGTACGTTGAGGCTGTATATTGTCACCCGTTTATTTAACTTATATGCAGAGTACATCATGCAAAATGCCGGGCTGGATGGAGCACAAGCTGAAATCAAGATTGCCGGGAGAAATATCAATAACCTCAGATAGGCAGATAACACCACCCTTATGGAAGAAAGTGAAGAGGAACTAAAACGCCTCTTGATGAAAGTGAAAGAGGAGAGTGAAAAAGCTGGTTTAAAACTCAACATTCAAAAGACAAAAGATCATCGAATCTGGTCCCATCATTTCACGGCAAATAGATGGGGAAACAGTGGAAACAGTGACAGACTTTATTTTCTTGGGCCCCAAAATCACTGCAGATGGTGATTGCAGCCATGAAATTAAAAGACGCTTGCTCCTTGGAAGAAAAGCTATGACAAACCTAGACAGCATATTGAAAAGCAGAGACATT